>NC_044187.1:22497587-22725087 GCF_900880675.1 Sparus aurata | reverse complement strand
TATCTATCCAGGGACTATAGCAGACATAATCAGCTCCATTCATGAATGGACCAAGAGACTGTAATTTACAGGAGCTTGTAGGTCATTGGCTGTTGGAAGCCATTATAAAAGCAGCTATTTATGTGCAGCAGGGAACTCTCAGCTGAAGGTCTGCTATACCACATCTAGTTTGGTTTCCCTCTCCACCTGAACTCACACTCGTGCATACGTGCATTCACCCACAGACTCACACCAATCATCCTCTTCAGCTTCCTTAATTAGAATTATTCAGTACGTATAGGTCAGGCAGGTTTTTTCTTCAGTCTCACAGCACTCTGGAGAGGAAACTTTAGCCAGGCCAATCTGTTTGGTTGCTAGCTATCCAGCTCCCGCTAATAATAACACCTTTCAAGCTAACGCTCAATTAGACGACTGGCTGGTCACTGCAGCCACAGGGAAAGGGTCAGGCCGAGGCCGAAGCAGCAGGGAAAGGTGTGTTTGTGTGTGTGGAGGGGGAGAGCAAGAGGAGAGTGTAATAGAGGAAAGGATGTGTCTCGGCTTGTGTGTGTTTGTGTGTGCGTCTGTGTTCAGTCAGCAGAAAAAATATGACCTTTTCATTGAGTGCGTCTAGGCCAGTAACATATGTTCAACAAAAGGCTGCATGAGGCAGTTAATTTAAAGGGATAGTCCACACCAACATACACTGCAGACAAATATATTTAACAATTAGCACATGCTGAGTACGCTTTATATTTACCAATCCATATTTTTCAGTTCTCATCTGATTCCGGTTCCTAGATATGGATATCTGCTAACCATTTGGTAGAATGGTACCATAGGTTTTATACACATTACCTGTTGCTGTGTTGTTTTTCTGTGTTGAGACTTGAATAGTTCCAGACTGTGGAGTTTGTGGTCCGGCGCAAGCTCTACCTACACATCTAACTGATAGAATTCTTGGAAATAAGAAAATATAGTGACTACGGAACTTCTTTGGACTACTTAATTAATTTGTCGTACAACAATTCAACAATGGGCGAAAAAAGTGTAGTAATTAAGTATAGTAGGTCTGTGCTATACCAGGAAACCAGAGAATTGATTAATTTAGACTAACACTCAGGAAAACTGCAATGTTGAGAGAATGACTTTACAATATATAAAAAAAAAACCTCTGTTCTGTTATTTTTCTACCACCTCAAGCACTACTCGCCTAAATCTACTTTGTTTTATATGAAGGTCTAATAGCGAGTTAACACAGACATTAATACCTTACTACCTGCATGTGTCTTTCTGTGTGTGTGTGTGTGTGTGTGTGTGTTTGTATGCGTGCCTGTGTATTGTATCCATCCAGTGCCAGAACCTGCTCCCACTAAGCCCAGTCTCGGCCCACCACCCTACCACTTCCACCCCGCCAGCCCTACGCTGCCCCTCTCCTCCTCCTCCTCTTCTTCTGGCAATGGCAAGCGCGCCTCCTCCAGTAGCCAAGTCTCGACTCAGACTCCCTCTCAGCAGCAGTGCCAGTTGTCTGCCAGTACTCCTCGCTACCCGCCCAGAGAGGTGCCCCCACGCTTCCGCCAGCAGGAGCACAAGCAGCTACTGAAGAGAGGCCAGCCACTGCCTGCAGGAGCGCTCTGCGCTCTCACCCTCTCCTCTTCCTCTTCCTCTTCCTCCTCCTCTTCGCCCTCATCATCTTACTCTACTGCTTCTACGACTACCAGCAGCACTACCCCAAACTCTGCCACGTCCTCTGCAGGCAAACGCCTCCCAGGTTTGTGTCTACACTGTAAACAAAATATGGCCTCAAATAGGTATTTTGTTTTGTTTTTATTTTGACGCTTGGGTGGTGGCAGGGCGCCAATCTTTCTCATCACATGACTTCATTCCATTCGATTTTCTTTTTCTTTGGCTGTATTTTGGCTGCATGTCGCGTGACATTCCACTTTGTAAATCGTCCTTTAAAGGTTATTTTCTGCTTCTGCCTCACTTTAATTTTCCCTCATTTTGTGAGACAAATGTAACATGTTGACATTTAAAAATAGCGTTGCATAGGATTCCAGCATTTAGCTTCGTAACAGAGTTTGTATCAGTTTGCCTTGGCACAGACGCAGTGGCATGAAAAGCAGCAGTGGCAGATTTTCTGCATTTTAGGCTTGATAAAACATGGTGATAATAATTGTAGTATAACAGCTCACCTTCGCTTCCCATCACTTTTAAATAATGATGAGGTACAGCCCTTAAATTGTATGGTTGGCTGACCAAATTAAAACCAAATCAAAATTTGTGCCCCTGCTTTTCCCTTTTTACTTCCTTTGATCTTCTGAAAGAATTCTGATCGCTGTTTCCAAAGTAGGTCTGTGTTTTTTGCAGTCTGTGAGTCTGCATCCTTGTGATTATACCACTGCCAATAACGACGCTAAATTCTTTCAAAGCCACTGAAAATCTTGTTTAGATGTTTTAGTCTAAGTTGGAAGAACATAATTCAGTTGTTTTTAAGCCTCTTCGTGTTCTTTTTCTGGACTAGCAGGACCACACACACAAACACACACACTGTCAGTCCTCTGTAGCCAGCGGTAGCTTTTTAATGAACTCACCGGTGGCCCCTAAGATCACTAATACTGAACTTGCCTTTAGGTGCTCATTGCGCGGCTTGTGCATATTTGTATGCAAGTAATGTGTTCATAAAGGATGGCCATGAGTTATTTATATCATTATTACAGCTGCATTTATTTCACTCAATGGACTCGCACAGTAATTCTGTTTATGTGTTCTCCTCGACACAGCCCTGCATTCCTCAAAAGGTGTCTCTGTTTTTACCTGTCTGTAAATCAGTCATAACCGTGTCCTCACTTCAGCTGAAATCCTATAACAATTTACTTTGGAGGCAAAGAAGCGAGGATACCTCTGTAGCACACTGCACAATATTTTTATGTTCAGGGTTTTGAACAGGAGCATGGGCTCCCATCTTTGTTGAGTTTCTCCTCTCTCACGCTCATTTTTCCCCCCTTTTCGTTCCTTTTCATCAATGCTCCTTTGCTGCTCTGTGCCGCCTTTTCATTACTGACTCAACATTTGCTTGGAGAACGTGGAGCACTTGGTAAACAAATTTGCAGCAGCTGTGGCGTACAGCTAGCCAGTCAGCAAAGTACAGCCCTCTGCATCACAGACGCAACTGGTCCTTGTATGCTCTGTCTAGTCGCCAAATCACAGTATCAAGCACAAGTTTAAAGCAAGTGTAGCCTGTTGGTGATTTTTGCAAGTTGTGCCTCATTTACTAGTGCATATACTTTCACAGTTTTATGGGGCTTTTTAAAATTTGTTTCTGCGCAGTTAAAATTTAATGAAAAATCTTGTTAATTATTCTGTTTCTGGTTCTCTTTTAGCATTTCACGAGCCATATTTAAATATCAAGAATTGAGACCAATTTGCTTTATCCTAGAATGTTATTTTATTTTATTGATTATTAGTTCAGAAGCTGAAACTTCCAACTTCTGTTATGATACTTCCTATTTGTGCTCAGCTGTTTAGTGCAGGGTTTCCTCAGCTGTCTGCCAGGATCTAAATCGGGCGGCAGGCTTAGCTCACTCAAGAGAAGCAATACCTCTAAGCCTTTTAGATTTAAAAGAATATATTTCTCCTTTTGGCTACAGACCAGTTAAGCTCTGAGTGTATGAACCTGTAATGTCCTTATTATCGTCCTAATCCAGCAGTTGTTGTCCTGTTTGGCCCTGGTCTTCCCAGGGGCCTCTCATTACAACACAGCCAGCTGAGTAGCCACCGGCTAGGTTTCTACCCTCATCCTCTCGTTCTTGTTCTGAGGGCTTCCTCCTCACAACCTGTTCTATCCTGTCTGCTCAGCAAATAGCCTCAAGCTGGTGGTCCTGTTGTCATAGTGATTCTGGCATTCATAGTTTCATGAGTGGACATTGCAGTTAAACTTATTAACCTGCACTTATGAATAAGCCCAAGCCTCTGCTTTATGTACTTAAAATACCACTTTTGGAGTAGAAGAGCTTTATCAAATGACTTGTTTTCAAATTTGCCCACACATAAGCATAATATAACCACACCAGGTCCTGATGGTATATGCTGGTTTATGCATTACTTCTATTTTTGTCAGTCTACTCATTTGCAAGTCTGTGTTTTGAACTTGCTCAACCATGTAAACAAAGTACATGGAAATAAGTTACTCGTCCATCGAAGAGCTATGTGCATCATTATCTTAGGTTAGAGAATGCTTGAAGGCTTTTTCTAAATCTGTACAACTAATCAAAAAACACAGCACCATCTTGAGGGTTTGGAGCACAAGGGGCGTAAGTGACATCTTGGGCGAAAAATAAGTTTTATACATCATTTTAAAGGTCTTGATGAGCTCTATCAAATGGTAAAAAAATATGGTCCCAATAATAGTTACTTTTTAAAATAAAGGCTGAAAACAAAAAGGCATAAGTGAAAAACTTCAACTGAGTTTGGAGCGAAATAGACGTAAGTGCACTGAGCTTGGTGCACAAAAGGCGTAAGTGCAGGTCAAGTGCATTTATGCCTTTAGTGCACTAAAGAATTCATATAAATGTTGTTTTTAATCAAATCATTACAATCAATGAAACGTTTGTTTAAGCTCTCCTGTAAATTTCTGAAAATGTCACTTACGCCCCTTGCGCTCCAAACCCTATAATGTGATGGACACTGCCCACAAGTGCAGAAGTTTTCTTCCCCAGTGTGACTGTAAGCGAAGGGATCAACTCTGTTCTAAGGACACATTTCTGACCTCTTTGCTGAGGTTAGTGTGGCCCAAAGGGCTGTGATGTTGTCACAGTTCCTTCACTCAGATACTCAAACACTTTCTTTAATTCACTTGTGCACATGCAAACAGCAACACATGCAGCGCATAGATGTAGTGGCTGTGCAGCAGTAAGAACACACTAGTCTGACCTAGTTGTGTCCTCTCAGATCTGTGTCCGCCTTGCAGGCCAGCTGGCTCACAGTTTAAAGGGGAATGTATGCATACACAACCACACACACACGTATATAAGGCATCAGTACTGCAATATTATTGGCTAGATGTCCTAAGGTGATTAAATGTATGTCTTATAAAGTTTTTTATTTTTTGTTTTGATTTATAACATTCCAGCAGGCTATCACACACGCCACCCCATCCACAAAGGCAACCTCCCCCTCCAAATTCACACCACTCCCACATAACCTCCACTCTCTGAACCCCATTTAATTGTCCCAAACACCAGACAGAGACCCCCTGTCCCCTTTCTTTTCCTCCCACCCTCCCACCCACCATCCCCGTCTCTCCAGCTGACTGGGGACCATTAAGTAGTCCAGAGCAGCCAGCAGCCGTCCAGACAGGCTCCCCAGTAGCAGGTGCTGGAGTGGGGGGTCTCTTTTAGACTGTGGGAACTGCAGCCCAACAGCTGTTTGCTGGTCACCCAGACAGAGCATATAGCCAGAAGGCACTCTGCTGGGTGCTGTTAAAACACTTGGCCTTTTCATCTGAGCCCATTTGATTTGCAGGTAATGCATTTTGGTGTTTGAGCATATCTTATTTAAGTTAAACACTTGCTTCTAATCAAAAAAATTCCTCAAAGGCCTTAACTTTAATGTTTAAAATATGAGGTTCTCTTGTTTTTTTAAACACTAAAAAATGTCCTTATGTTCTTCAAGGACCATCTCATGCACATGCATGTCTTCAAACATGGTACCATTTCAGTTGTAAAAATAATAACTACTACTTAGATCATGGTAATTTGTATTTTTTAAAATCATCAAATAATCACAAGACTACTTGTCTCTAATGATGCCAGGGAGGTATATATAGATTGCCCCATTTGCTCAGGCCGCACACACATATGCACACAAGTGAGAGAACCCCCTAGTGGCTTCATTAATCCAGCCTCTGTCAGGGAAACCAGAGAAGTCACCATGGTCTCGCTCCCCTATTTTCTCTCCTCACGCAGCAGAGGTAAACAGACATGAATGATGAGCTTTTTAAACCCTCCAGTGACCGTTCCCTCAGTCTTTCTTTTTCTCCCCACTTCCGGGAAAAAACAAGTATTGCGCCGTCTTTGATCCAAGTGGGCGTAAAGCACCCCTCAAAGGGAGAAGGAGAGGGTCTATTTGGGTGGACAAAAGACTACAAAACGTCCCCTCATGCTCTGGTCTGGTGTTATGTCACCAAACAGAGGCTCTGAGAAAACCATGCTCACAGTACAACGAAAGAATCCATTTATTGCCAAAACCATCTCTCCACGTCTGTTCATACTTTCTCTCTCGCCGTCTTTTCCCTCAACATTGCGAATGCCAACCCCATCCCCCCAGACTTTCCTCCATCTCGTCCTACCTCTCCCTCTCTTTCTCTGTCACCGTGCCTTTCCTTTCATTCAAAAGGGAGGGGAGGCACTTATTTCTTGGCTACCTGCCCATTTCTATGATGGGAGCTCATCTCATTATCCGTAGCTTATCTCTTGCTTATTTCTGCTTCAACTCTGGCAAGCTGGCATCACAGTTACAATGTGTTGTTGCAGTTGTTTAATGCCACTTTCTTTTAAGCACTGCTGGTGTACTCGTCATTAGGAAATTTTACTATTTAGCTGAAGTTCAGGTTCTATTAAGCGAGCAAACCCGTATGTGGCATGCAGGGTTTTTCACATACATGTGCACAAAAAGGCAGCCATGCTCCCTGTTGGAAGCACGAGGAACCACAGAGGGCCTTTTATAGTTTTTTATTTTTGACCCTTTTTATTCACAAAGGGTAATCAGAGCCGGCCCTCCTAATTGCAGCCAGAATGAAAGCGCCACATTACTGACACATGATTGCAAATGTCGGATGGAAATAACTGTCCCCTTTTCTTTGTTTTTCACGTTCAGCTTCCTCCCCCCGCATCCACCCAAATCACTGCTTTGCCAAGAATCAGCAAGACCTTTCTGTTGGAATGTCTGGGTAGGGATTTGAAAAGGGAACAATCAAGGCATGTTGAGGTGAAAGGAAAAAGAGCCTGTTTTGCATTAGTCCACACATGTACATATTTACAGCGGGAGACACAATAGCATTAGCGCCCATACAGTATATTGCAATCCAATATAATAGTGCGGTGGTAAATCCTTGTTATGTGGATCTCATTCCATTTTTATTGCATTTTCTATTTCCGTTGCACACAGGCATGCACATACTGCACATGCTATAGGTCCAAGATACAACTCTGTCACCCAGTAGCAGCAGTGTTGTGAAGATTTTGTAGGCCTAAGAGTAACTGCTGTAGACATACTAAGATGTCTGCTGTTTCCCATCCTTGCATGGATCCATGTAAGCATTCTTGAGAGTGCCACTGGTGCACCTCTCCTCAGGTATTTTTCAACTCTTGCTCTCTCCCTGACTGACCCCTTTTTTCCTCCACATGCAACACTCTCCTTTTCTCTTTGTGTTTTATGTAGGGGTTTTTTGTGTTTGTCTTCTGAAAATGTGGTTTGTATATACTGTGTGTGACAGGAGTGATAAAAAGATGGCTTCAGTCCAGACTTTGATAAACTTATCATGTAACCTATTTTTCCGCTCTTCAGGAAACTAAATATGCAAATGAGACATCGAGTGAGAGATACACTGGGTGGGTGAGGGGTCGACCGAACAAAAATTTCCTGAGGCTGCAGCCTCTGAGCTTCTTGGCTATGTTTCAAATCTGATAAAATGGCCCCTCCTCTGTGCTCGGAAAGCTAGAAGTGACAGACCTGGGACACCGCAGAAAGAGAATAACATCAATGGCTTCTAATGATGCTGTCATGTTTCCTTCTCTGCGTTTTGAAAACAAAACACCTACAAGCCACTGAGAGCTTGCAGCGGTAACCGAAAAAGACCAACTATATGGGTTTTTGTTTCATTCTTTTCTTTACAATTTGACTGGATGGCAAGCAGACGTGCCAAATCAATAGCTCTGAAATGGTGCCAAACCAGCCTTTTGTGAAACAGTCACTCTATACACACAATTGTGTTGGAACACAAACCTCCTTCAGTGTTGCAAATAGTGATATTTGATACCTAAATACCTACTGTAGGTTTAGATGGATTTATCAATGATATGAATGTAGAGACAGGATATTGTCCTTTCACAACAAGACTGTCCCTCAGTGACCAAATACTAAATAGGAAGTAAACCATTTAGACCTCTTGGATCCATTTGTTCAGTGAATACAGTAGTTAAGTTATGGTGACATCACCAGCATTCAGTAAAAATTCACAACTTTCCCATGGAAAAAATATGATCAACTTCTCTCATTCTCCAACATGCAATGACTCACAAACCAACTGGAGTTAAATTCCCAGTCCCTTGAATATTTTCCTAAATAATTCCTTCTGGCTTGTTTTTAAGTTTTAACAACTTCTAACTTTCCCCCAAAATGGCATTGTAAAAGCAATTGTGAAGGATTACTTTTGCTGTGATGTTTTAGTAGTTTTCCAGTGTTCCACTGATTGCAAACTGACTAGTTTTATGAGTGTGTGTGCGTGCATGCATGCATGCATGCATGCGTTTGTGCGCCATCAGTCTGACGACCCTGTGTGATAAGGCTGCCTGGGGAGCGGAGATAAGTGTGTTTGGGTGAAAATTGCATTCACAGCCACTCTGTAGTGTGTTTCGCAGTATCTTAAAGCCACACATATGCCAGTATTTGTGTGTGTGTGTGTCCACACACCTCAAACAAATGATCCTTTCCCACATTCAAGTGGATTGTTTTGACCACTGGGTCTTTATCTCATGATGGATAACTTATAGCTATTATGGAAATCACTGTAACAATTTGATGGAAACTAATGGCAGAGTAATGGAAGGTAAGGCAGCTTAATTACCAAACAAGGCAAATATTTACAAACACAGCCTGGGTCTTTTAAGTGAAGGTTAGTGAAGCTTACTGCATTTACACAGGAGGTTAGCCAGAAATTGACTATGAAGCTTCTGATGCTTGTTGAATAGGGGTGTCTGTGGTCTGACAGTGCACTTTATTCATATTTATTATGTTGTAGCAATTTAAAAACATATTGGCCTTGTATATTTTCATACGGAACATGTTGTTTGCATAAGAATATATTATGCTTTATGGGGAGTAAAATATTTGCTGTTTTACAACTTGTACAACCACAGATGCTGCATGTTGGAATTAATATCTACTTTTCATGTACACATTTTGAGTGTGTGATAATACACATACCTTTCTCCTCCAAAGAGTTACTACATTCATTTCTATCCTCATATGCTTGGTTGGCCTGTGTGATGGTGAAAGTTCGAAGCAGTTCTCATTGATTTTTATCCCATTACATGAGGCTGGCCTTGTGGTTAGGATGTTTGCATGCTAGATCGATAACCTCCCTGCTCTCACCCACTGTCATTAATAAGATCATTGATTAGCTGCCTCCCGCTGATTGATTGCCCCTTTACAGCATCAAATCAGTCTATTTTTAGTTCCCCTTCTGATGGGATGCTTTTGCGCCTAATGAAATTGCTTCTGTGCGGTACCATGTTGATTAAAGAATCATTGGAAATGCTCTGTTTTTGGTAGTGTGTTACTGAATTTGTAGATCATGCATAAAGGTCTGTAAGTAGTAGGACAAGATTTACATACAGTCCTGAGTTCTCAGATTGTGATAAGAATGGGCAGAATAGAATAACCCTACACTTGTTATATTAAGTACATGCAGGTAATGAGAAGGCAACAGACATATGCATATTCACATACACTTGGAGGGAGTGTTTTGTGGTTTCTTAGTGCAATGCACTTGGAGGAGGAGTAGGCCTGGTGGAGCGTAGGGAGTGATGGATGAGGAGCCATCCTAGTTTCATTCCAATAAATGAGCGGCGTTCCACTTGGGCTTCCCTTCACAGCCCCAGCCAGCGAAGCCACGATGGAGACGGATGGCCCTCTCACCACAGGGTGTTAGAGGAGAGCAGAGGGGAGAGAGGGAGAAATTAAAGGGTGAGGAAAGAGGTGGGGGCAAAAAGTGAGAGCAGACACATGTACAGAGAGAGAAAGGGGGAGGGGGGGTGTACAGAAGATAAGGGCAACTAGAGAGTGAGAAGAAAGGTAGGCTCAAAACGAGACCCTTGTCTAGAGTTGGGGGGGGGGGGGGGGGGGGGGGGGGGGTGAAAAGCAAGTTAAGTGAAAAATGAGGAGAAAGAGAGGATGGTTAAAGGAGAGAAAGTAAGGGCTCCATCTTCCCGTTTCTGTTTGGCTGACTGCGCCGGGGCAAGGATATATGGATATGCCATAGCTGATATGACATGTAGCACGCTTGGCTGTGCATCCTGATTATGTGTTGGATTGTGAAACGTGCAAGTGTGTGCCCATCTCATCCTGCCAAGTCTGATAGCTAGCATTAACCAACCAAGGAGATAAAATTGGTCCAGGGGGCTAACGTGGACTGTATTACATGATGTTCCTTCGTATAACCTAATGTATTATTTCTTTCCCCTCCCAACCCCCTTTGTCCATTCCTCTTTTGTTTTCACTTTTTTACTCTTTGTCTCTACTCCTCATACTTCTTTTTCATTTCTTTCATTTCTGCATCTTCTGCCAATGAAATCCTCTTTTGTTTCTCTCAGACTGAGCTATCTACACTAACATCCTATGTTGTATTCCTTTGTTACGTGTTGTTTTAACCTGTCTTCCCTCTCTTTCTCCCCCTTTCTCTGTAGACATATCCCTCCAGAGTGGCCCTGTTGCCCAGTATGAGACCTCTCATTGGGGAGCCTCTTTGCCAATTGACAGCCCCTCCAGTGCCAACAGCTGGGACAAAGTGATTATTGACAGAAGTGACACAGAAGCTTGGCCCTCCATCAGTCGCAGTAGTGAGTCCAGCCACCCTGCTGCACCAGAATGCCCCTTAGGCTTAGCTAGCTCTAACCAAGACATCAGTGCTGTCACTACCACCAATAGTAGTAGTTTTCTGAGTATGGCCACAGGTGCCGCAGGCCAGCAGGCCCACTACCCCTCTCTCAAAGCTAACAATAACATGATGACAGGACCTGGGTCAGCCAACACATTAGCAGGTAACAGAGGCTGGGGCTCAGATGGGAAACAAGATGGTATGAATGGTGGCCGAGTCGTAGCACCCAATAACTGGGGCTCTCCCAATTTTAACTTGAACCTTAATCCCAATGCCAACCCATCAGCCTGGCCTGTTCTGGGCCATGAGGGTGGTGGAGGTGGTGGTATTGGCCCCAACGGGATGTCAAACTCCCCATCCCTCCCACCAGGTATCAATGGCAATGGAAACATGGGAAATGGAAGCCTTGGAGGTGCAGATAATGGTGGGGGGGGTTGGGGTGGCATGATAAGTGCTAACGAAAATGATCAACAGCACCCTTCAAACAAGACAAGCATGTCTTTCAATATGGAACCTGCTAATCTTAACACTGATGGACCAAACCACACTAAGCAACAGCAAGCTCAGGAGCCTATGAGCCCTATCCATGGGTTAACTGGCTGGGGAGGCCAGTCACCCACTGAATCATCTCAGCTCAATGGGGACACAACAGGCAGCTCTGTATGGGGAAGTGGAGAAACCAAGGCAGCTGACTCTCCCAAGGACTCAGGCTGGGACTCAACTCCCTCTGTAGGCCTTTCTGCCTGGGGCCGCCAAGGCAGTGGTGGTGGTGGTAGTAGTGGAAGTGGTGGCTGGGGCGAATGGGGGAAATCCTCTGGTGCTGTAGATGCATCTAAAGGCTGGGACTCTGTAGATGCTGGTAGTTCTGGTTCTGGCCAAGAGCAGAACCTCAGCTCATGGGGCCAGCAGCCTGGAACAGCTCCAGCAAGCGAGGGTAGTGGGGACAGCAGTGAAGGTCGATCAAATCAAAGAGACAGGTCCTCCAGCATGGATTATACCCCTGTGCTACCCCGGCAGGACCTGGACCCGAGGGTGCTGAGTAACACAGGTTGGGGACAGACCCCCATCCGGCAGCACACTGTATGGGAGATGGAAGAAGCCAACTCCAATGATGAGAAGAGCAACAGCCGCTCAGACACCTTAGGAGGCTCCAGCACTAATGGTGGACCCTCATCCACGAATGGTGGAACCATCAACCCAAACATTGGCCCTGGCCAGAGGCCTGGGTCTGGAGGAAAAAATGACAGTGAAGGGTCATCTTCCTCTGGCTGGGGAGCCCCTCCACCTCAGCCAATGCAGCATGGACCAGGATGGCGGGACACCCCACAGTCACACAGCAAAGCCCCAAATGGAAATAGCACTACCAGTGGCTGGGGAGACCCTATGCCTGCCAGTGATCCTAGAAATGGAGGAACTCCATCCTGGGGTTCTGAGGACAAGAAATCCAGCTGGGATGATGGCCCGATGAAAAGTCAGCCTTCTGGCTGGGGAGAGGGCCCCAAAATCTCTCATGGTTGGGGCAACAGTAATGGAGCCTCCAACAACACCAATACAGGGGACTGGGGAGAGGCAGAGGTAAAAAACAATGGATCCTCCAGCAACATGTGGGAAGGAGAAGGAGGGAATGGAGGAAGTAGTGGATGGAAGGATAGCCCCAGAGGAGGAAATAGAGGAGGAGGCTGGAGTAAGCCTGCGCCTACTATGAGTAATAGCAACTGGGGGGAAACCCCACGGACCAATGGCCCAGTGCAGGGAGGCTGGGGCTCTTCAAAGCCCCAGGAAAGCAGTAGCAGCAGCACTGGCAGTGGAGGAGGTGGCAGCATGGGTTCATGGGGTGGTCCAGGTTCTGTGAAGCAGAACACATCTACCTGGGGCAGTGGTAGCAAACAGGACCAGGGCATGGAGCCCACTGGCTGGGAAGAGCCCTCCCCTCCCTCCATCCGCAGGAAGATGGAGATTGACGATGGAACATCCACCTGGGGCGATCCCGTCACCTACAACAAGACTGTCAACATGTGGGATCGCAACAATCCCAATAATAACCCAGGCAACAGCGGCCCACCTCCCAGTAAGAATGGTGGAGTGATTATCCCCAACAGTAACAACAACAATCACTCTGTCAGCCCTGGCAACAACAATCATCATCACACTCACCACATGCACCATCATCCTCATCATGGCCAACCCCCAACTCTTCTGCAACACCATGGAAATAACAATGGGTCACCCAGCAATGGTGCATCACATCCAGGTGCACCCCCACCGGGTAGACCCCCCCTCGCCAACCCAGGTAACGCAGTATGGCTCTATGTATGTATGTATGTATAAAGAAAATGAATTATTCAAGTGTTTATTTGACAGTAGTATGTTTTATTGAATAGTATTAAGCTCCAAAATCGGCTTTCATAATGAGCTGAATACAGAAATAGTTTTTTTCCACTCCTCAACATATATAGTGACTAAATAACCTAGAAAAAGCATTGTTGGCAATGTAGGTAATTCCATTGAGAGATTATTCCTTAAAAGAATGTTCAGCTGTTATTAAAGAGATCATCACAGAGGCTATGAGTGCCTCCTAATGGTACATAATTAAGACTCTGTAGTAAGCTTAAGTTGGCGACAAAGGCCATGCATATAGATATGGCACAGCTTTGATGCCCACCATAATACTCTCCTTTTGATTGTGAATGAGACCATTGCCCCCTGCTGTTTAACATTTGCACTTCACTTACCAAAGGGCATTATGACTGCCTTAAGACACACTTGATGGAGTGAGAGAAAAGATGGAGTAGAAGAGTGTGCACTGCAAAAGCTGGCTGACCTGCTGCTTTCATCCTTCTCCTCCTTCTGAACAAACACACACACCTCACCTGACAGGGCAGACTGAGCTGGCCATGGACCTGCTGCTGTCCGTAAAGGCCTCTGTACATAGACAGCATGGCATTATCTCCACTGATAAGCTTACTCTGATTAGCATGTTACTACCGCTCATCATAAGGGCCTCACTAGACAGTGTGACAGAAAAGAGAGATGAAATTTCAAAAGTTTTACGTAGTGCAGTTTTTTCTCAGTTGCTGAGATAATCCCAATGCAGTTTTTGGTCAAAGAAAGTTGAAAGATCTGACTTGGGCATAAGTGTAATGCAGATTTCAGGACTTGACTTAAGCCAGATCAGACATGCCATTTTTCCACTTAGGAGCTTCCTTCTGTAGTAAAGTATTCACGGAAGGATTTGAGGGGAATGATATATCACTGCAAGTTTAAAGTAAAACTTACTAGTGGTTGATGGTTTAACTGGGGTGTAACTTTACCATTTTATTTGAAATGTGCCTCTTTCTCCCAGGTTGGGGAGAGCTTCCCAGTGTTCAACCCAAGTCGGAGCCTGCATGGGGAGAGCCAGCAGCTCCAACATCAACTGTGGACAATGGCACCTCTGCCTGGGGCAAGCCACAAGGGGGAGTGGGAGGATGGGCAGACGGTGGCCATGAGCCCTCTGGACCCTATGGCAGGGCCAGTGGACCCCCGGGTTCTGCACCCTGCAAGCCAGGTAACACCCATCAAAGAGTAAATATTTTCAGCGATGCTTAGTGTCAACCTCTGGAAAACAGCATGTACTAAGATGCAGGACTACGTTTAGTATAATTGATTGATAACTTACACACCCCTTCTGGCTGCTATACCTCCATAGCAAACTGTGACACAGAGCAGATTATTTTTTCAGGTTAGTTTCAGAGGTGCTGCTACAGATTGTGTGGCATTTAGAAAATGAAAACACCCTTTTAGCTTTTCTACTTCAGCCTGTTTGTGTATTGTCAACTTAAAAAAATTAAGATATTTTAAATTTGAGCTGTGTCCAGTGGTACCATACGTCCTGTAAAAGACTGACTTCCAGTATGGGTTCAGTGTCGCTTTTAGTTGAAAGGACAAATAGAAAATTTCTTCAGACCTCTGTACCATTTGTGCCAAATCTAAAGGTTTTTGTTGGTGCTATTGGAGTGTTGCTGGGATTAAAGCAATTCCATGCAATTCCACACCTCAGTAGGTCTTGGTTATTTCTGCTGTTTGTATGAAATGTTGGAAATGGTAGAGGGAGGTGTAGGGGGGAAATACAGCATGCCAAATGGCAACAGTGGCACCAAGTGGCCAGATTGAAAATTATCCCTAATGTGCACGTAAGAAATTTTATAGACAGAAAACAATGTCACACGTAGGTCTTTGATAATATTTGATCTCTTTCTCAGGCCCCAAACCTATGCAAGATAGCTGGGGAAATGGAGAGGAGATGGGCATGTCCACTAGCCAATGGGACACAGAGGATGGGGATATGTGGAACAGCCCCACCTCTCAGGAGAGCAGCTCCTCTTGCAACTCTTGGGGCAATGGACCCAAGAAGGGCCCGAGCAAGGTCAGAAAACACACCTGACTCTTACACATACTGGCTGATGAGAATTGTTGTCATTTAAAAAATATTTTTTCTTAATATTTTGCTCATGTATTTTCAGGGGAAGATTGTCAACAAGCCAGATGAGGCTTGGATCATGAATCGTCTCATCAAACAGCTCACTGACATGGGCTTTCCGGTGTGTTGCAATATATTTTTAGTTTGCACACTGACACCCTCTTTTAGGCAGATGTGTCTAACAAGTCTTATTTTACTCAACTAGGCCACAAACTCTGAAATTTGGATTAAACACAAAATCCCCTAGTTGGTGGAGATAAACCATCAAATGATAAATAGAGTCATCTAAAATTGAGAAAACTGTTTAAAAGGCAGTAAATCCGTAGTCAGTGACAGGTTTATGCTATCCATGTGTTACAGAGAGACCCTGCTGAGGAGGCTCTGAAGAGCAACAACATGAACCTTGACCAGGCCATGAGTAAGTTCACCAACATCTTGCCTTTCAACAGGGAATACGGCCTAGCCAGTCTTTCTTACTAGGTGTAGTTTTTAATGTCAGTGAATAGTTGATTTTGGTTACTGTCAAATACCAGCATAGCTTAGTCTATAAAGACATATTGATATGTATACACGAAAGTAAGGACATTTGATATACATCTTGCAGTATATTTCCTTCTCTAAATTTGATAATTAATTTCCTCTCTGCTCCCAGGCGCCCTGTTGGAGAAGAAGACGGACCTGGACAAGCGGGGCATGGGCATGACTGATTACAGCAATGGCATGAACAAGCCCATGGTGTGTCGGCCCTCTGCACTCTCCAAAGACCCCTCTGACCGCAACGCCTTTCTTGACAAGGTAATTAAACTCACCAGCCATCAGAACTTTTCCAAATATTATATTAATATTTTGATTCATGCCTCAAAGAAAAATTCAAGGATCATTTGCATTTTGTCTGTACAAATTGTAATTTGATCCTCACTCATTCAAAGAATCACAGTTGTGAGTTGTTATGCCTTTTTCTTGTCTTTTTATCCCCCACCCCTTTTGCCCTTGTCCAGGATGGTGTTATGTCAGATGACGCCCCACCATCACCGTTTCTGCCTTCCCCCAGCTTGAAGCTCCCCCTGGCCAACAGTAGCCTTCCTGGGCAGGGTCTGGGACAAGGCAACCCGGGGCTGGCCATGCAAAACTTGAACAACAGACAACAGGTAACACATCGTGCACACACACAGTTGCACTAAACTTGAATGTGGAAAAGATTACAGTATTACTCAATTCAAATAACAGACATGCTGTAGAAACTACCTTTTTTGTGGCGTGGTTATTACATTTTTCTCTGTTTTGATGAAAAGTGAATAAATTGAAAGTATTTGCACTAGTAACAATCATACACAAGCATTTTAGGCCTTGACTACATCGAAACAGTTGCTTTATTAACAACAGTCTGGACTGACATATCACAGTACTATTCCTTAGTCAATGCAAAACGTTTTTTGATCAACAGCATGTGTTTGTCACACTGTAAATGCATACAATGTAATGGCTTTATGTAAAATGTGTTGAGTGGATATAATTTAGCGATGGCAACAACCGATAACCACTCTACCTTCATGCTCTCCCAAATCCCAGCGTTTCTATTGCTCACTTATTGTGTGTATGACCTTGCCTGAAGTGCCCATTGAAATCCGATAGTTATGTTCTATCAAATATCGCCTCAAGAGGCAGCCATGGCCCAGAAAAATTGCAGTGTGTCCTTGAAGCCCAAACAAAGGCACTGTAAGCAGGCCTTTTATTAAAATTCTTTGAATAGAAAGACCTCTTCAACAACATGGAATCTGAAATCTGAATAAAGCTTACTTGTAAAGACTAATTGTTTTGGGGTGTTGAATCAAAATAATGACAATTTTATGATCTAACAACTAGCTGCCTTTAGTTCATGATCAGTGTGTGGTTTGTTGCACAAGGTCTACTGTGAGGCTAGACCTTGAGGGTAAACGCTTTGAAAAATGTTTTTAGACATTTCTTTGTAGACTGGGAATATCATCGACCCATGCACGGCTTTTGAGTGCACTTTAAGTTTTCTTTCTCATCCAGTTCAAGTGGACTCATTCTTGTATAGAACGAACAGATCAAATTGACAGTTAAATGCTCAACTCCTCGCTGGTTTGCTTGCGGTATTCTGTAACTGTTCTCTGAAGTGATCAAGAATACAGTCCACATATTTCTTTCAAAATTCAGTGGCGCACCTCCTCAGTGAGGAAATGCTCTCAAATGGATCCACCAATGTCAGCAAACATGGAGGTTTTTAAGAAGTTTCACTGTGCCTTTTACTTCTCCTGCTTATAGATACCCAGTGGAATGTTTGGCAGTAGTGGAGCAGCACAAACCCGGGCCATGCAGCAGCAGCAGCCTCCTCAGCCACCAGTGCCACCTCTCAGCTCCTCCCAGCCTAGTCTACGTGCTCAAGTGCCTCAGTTTCTCTCCCCTCAGGTAGATACAAGCACATAATAATGTGCATACCAGACGTGGATGAACTATTTGCCCAATAACAAGGGAAAACGATTTGACACACAAATTTGTAAATATTGATTTCTCTACCAGTCCATCTTTCTACTGCATGTTGGCCCCTGACTTTGTGAATTTGGAATTTATTTATGCTGCATAACTGTAATGTTGAAATATTCTTTTGAAAAGATTCATGATGGCTCAGAACAATATCATAGACTGATTACTTTATGACTTATTCTCATATTATTTTCTTGACACTTTCCAACATATCTTCAATCTTAGAGATAAGCTTTGTTATAAATAACTTATAACCAGTGTTAGCATACAGCAGTATTTCAGCCTACAGGGCTTATTCAAACTTTTGACAGCAAGATTTTTATATTTACTGCAAACGTATATCGATTACAATGATTGGTCATCAGTCTCCATGATTACTCTTCACGTTGCCGGTATTGCCCCTGATATTTAATACTTCTCAAAACCATTACTTTTGAGCCCTGCCCTATGATATGCCTCGAAAAATACAAATTTTCTAAAAAAAATAAACCAGTAGAAATATATTGTGAAGACTGGTTATTTTCTGTGAACCATACTTGGCTCTTTGCGTTTTGATTTCCCTGGCAGACCCTCACTCTTCATGTCTCCTCCTCCATGCGTGTAGTTGTGACTAGTTTTACCTTGCTCGAAGCTGTTCTTGTGCAGTTGCTGTGATTTGCAATGACTAAGTTGTCGTCTCTCCTTTCTGCCTCCTCATTCTTCTTCTTCTCTCTAACCCCCCAGGTCCAAGCACAGCTCTTGCAGTTTGCAGCAAAAAACATTGGTCTGAATCCTGCACTTTTAACCTCACCAATAAACCCTCAACAAATGACTCTCTTGTACCAACTTCAGCAACTGCAAATGGTGAGTCAGTCCCTCTTTTCATCTTTAGTTGTAGCAAAGTGGTTGAGAATGTGTGTTGTGGATTTTTTTAAGATGATCCAGGCTCCTATTTAAATGGAGATTAACCCACAACATGCCTGACCTTTTTTTCTAGATGTTACTTTTTAATGTAATCTCTGATATTGACTGACAATCCAAGAAGAATTAAGAATTGATCTATTTATAAAATGAGGGCCAAAATGGCTAACATTAACAAAGAAACTTCAGATTTTTCCCTCTATTAATGTATATCTTTTAAAATGAATTGTACTTTTTGTTCCCTTTTTTCAGGCGTACCAGCGTTTACAAATCCAGCAGCAGATGATGCAGGCGCAACGCAACGTTTCCGGCCCAATTAGACAACAAGAGCAGCAAGTGAGTCAACATAATGCATCATTAAACCCAGAAGAAGTCTGATCATACACGTCATTCACTGTGGGACTGCATGTGATCACCGACACGTAACACTGACGCAACTCAACAAATATTGTGATTTTCATATAACAAAAACAACACAGGAAACAGCCCACATTGTAACCACGAGTTGCTCAAACTTGACGATATCTGCATGGGAACGGGTTACTTCCCTTTGAACACGACAAAAGGGTCTTTGTTAAAAGGAGAAAGACTTTGTTCTCCTTTTTGTGGAAGTTTGGCATCTTTTGTTAGACACATATCAGCAAGTGTTGAAAAAGAAGACACTTTTTGTGAAAAAGCAGCTTTGCCTATCTTTATCGTCTCTCCTTCCACCTTTTCTTTTCTGTTTTTACTTTAGTTCTCACTGCCCACTTTTATTCGTCCTTCACCTTTTTATCCTTTTATTTTCTCACCGTTTCCCCATCTTATCTGTTTTTCCTTCTTCCTCGTTTCCTTATTTTTTTCATCCATCTTGCTTTTGCCACCAAATAATTCGACTCATCTTTTTTTACTTACCTCCCCTCCCGGAAACGTAATTTTATGATGTATTGTTGTGACACTGCTTGTCCTCTCTCCCAGGTTGCACGTACAATCACCAACATGCAGCAGCAGATCCAGCAGCACCAGCGTCAGCTATATCAAGCGCTACTGATGAAGCAACAGCAACTTCCCTCTCATTCCTCATCCTCTTCCTCCTCCGCTGGTCTGCATCCTCCTGGTGGCCCCGCCGGAGGCCATGGCTCCGGCAAATCAACCCTGGACCCCTTCACAGGCCCACACCAGGCTCCGGGCCTCGCCGACACTCTGCACACCAAAGAGCCGCCGTCTTCGCCCAATGCCTACAGCACCTACCCTCTCTGTGAGTGTGGAATGGGGCTAACATCAAATAATCTGACAAAATGTAGCTTGCTTGTTGAGAGTAGCGAGCAGCAGCCCAAAGTTGCTTATCTTTAAATGATACATTCAGATTTACATTAGGGTTTAAATTTTGCTAATAGATGAAACTGTACCGTCTTTCTTGCATATTATGAATAAATTAAATGATTCCCTATTGTGTGTTTTCAGCTGGACTGAATCCAAACATGAATGTAAACTGCATGGAGGTCGGGGGTATGTCCCTGAAGGAGCCCCCTCAGCCCCAATCCCGCCTGTCCCAGTGGACACACTCTAACTCCATGGACAGCCTCTCTGGCAACTCCTCAAACATGGAGAACAACCTCAATAAGCACGGTACGTTGAAGCAAAAACCAGGGCAGGCATGTATTAATCACACATACACATATGCATATATATGCATACATATAAATTAATTCTGATGCTATCTGGATAATTGTTGACATTATACAGATTCCAGCTAATTTGTTGTGTTGTAAAGTACCACTGTTATGCTATTATATTATATGATGTCAGCTGCAGGAGTGATGGATGAGCTTTTAAATGCAGCAGTGAAGGTTCAAGTAACAGCAGCCTTGCTCCTGCAAAGTGCTGTGAAACATGATTACTGTTGATAACCTCCACCTCACCAGCTTTGACACTCGGCCTTCTTGGAATTGTTTACAGCAGGGAAATTCAACAACTGACAGTTTCCGGTTGTCACTTTGCATCTTTCTTCACAACACTTGACGCCTGGTCAGCGTTTTTTATACACATTCTAAATGCAAGCTCGCTCAAAGACAGAAACACCAACCCAGAGGTGTCACAATGCCTCCCATTTGCTGTGACAGCTGAGTTCTAGCTGCTTTTTCTATTTCAGTTTGTTATTTATGGATAGCTAAGGTGCAAAACCTGTTTAACCACTCCTCCTGATTCTTATTTATGTGGTACCTACCACCAGAATTAATACAAAGATAACACATTTGACACAAATGAATAATTTGCTAGTCTGCCAGAACACTATTGATTGAATTTTGTTTGGTGATGAGAAACTATCTGACTGACATTAACTTGTTGACTCCTACACTTTCCATTTCAACATTTGAGATATCATCAGCTTCTTCTGTGGACTTTTTTCCCACACACAATCTTACTTCGAGCTGATACTCAGATAAGAATCTTATCAGCCACAAACACTCTTTTTTTTAAAGTGCGCCTTCCCCTTTCTGAACTATTGGAGATATATCCACGTCCTTGAATGACACTAAGAGCATCAGTAGATACCATAGAGATCTGTATTAATAGGATTGACACTGAACTCTCAGGAGAACTCTGCTTAATGTATCTGATATATAAAAAGATAACAAAAGAAATTGTATATTGTTTTCTAATTTTGCAATGTTTTCATGTTTTTTGCCTTCATTATAAAGGTAAACTAATTTCATTTAATTCTCTTATTTGTCTTTGCTTACACTAGGTGCCATATCTGCTGCCTCTTCCCTGGGCCCCCCTGGAAAGCCCCCCCAGCTGGAGGACTCATACAGCCCTTACAATCTAATGTCCAGCTCAGAGTCCCCCACCAGCCCCCTGGTGCCCCCAGACAGCTGGGGCCAGGGCAAGAGCCCCAATGAGAAGATCTCCAATGGGACCAACATTAATTGGCCCCCAGGTGAGGATGAGATGCAAATAAATATTTGATAAAACCTCTTCACATCCGTTGTCAACACACACAGGTGTTTCCCCTTTCACCCAGCTAATCTCATCCAATCTTCAACCTCACTCTATTGTTAGTTTAGCTGCGTCCACCATTCTTATTGGTATGTACGGTTTTGTGACATCACGCAAGTCCTTACAGGAAAATATGAATATACATCAGGGTGGCAAGAGGGGAACAACAAGTATGAAGACATTTGTAGTTTGGAAGCTTGTGTGAACTGTGAACTGTGGTGAAGTCATGAGATGGCTCCTCAAGATCATTGTAGTAACCAGTCAATTTTTTGAAGTTTGAGCACAACATTTAAAAAAAAAATAGTTCTCAATCAGTGTGGCTTTTCACCAGTATCAGAAAAGTTGGGCTATAAGGACTGTTTTTTTTTTCCTCCCCCAGAGTTCTGCCCAGGTGTGCCATGGAAGGGCCTTCAGAACATCGACCCAGAGAATGACCCCAACATGACCCCTGGCAGCGTCCCAAGCGGTCCCACCATCAACACCAACATCCATGACGTCAATCGATACCTCCTGCGGGACAGGAACGGAGGTATGAACAGAGGCAAGGCAACAAATATTAATTTAATATTATCAGTAACCCTAAACCATGAAGTGAATCAAATGTTAATGACTTTGCTGAGGCTACTCACATTGACCCATGTTACTGTCTCTATCACACCACATGCCCCCCACTATCATGTGCTTGTATTGATTCATACATGAACTTGTTTTTTTTCTCTTCATCTCTGGTCACAACACTTTTACCTCTACGGCCATATAGCCACTTCCCCAGCTCCTCCACTTCAGAATGGCTCTCTGCCTCCAACCAGCAGTGACTGGACAGTCAGTGGCTACTCTAGCTCTTTCAGTCTGTCATCCTCTGAGGGAGACAGCTCAGGTACACATCCAGAGTATCTTCCCTCATGTGTGGACCTCCCCTCACTCTAATGGAAGCCTTGATACAACCTACTTACCCTAAACCTCTCCCCCACCTGTATTCATGAACCTTCTTAACCCACAGTCACACCTAAACTTGTTCCCTCAGTGCCTATAAATAAGACCTTTAGCGATACTAAGACCTCACATAAACATGACCTTCGACTCTCTCTGCCTCTTTCATTCAACCCACAAAAAAGCAAGCTACACCCCAGCTGGTCATGACATCAGTAACACACCCTGTGTTTGTGTGTGTTTGTGTGTACTTTAAGTTAGAAGTTCACAAAGTAAATCAGCTCTCTACTTTGTGAATTTGTCATTTTTGAGATGTGATTGTTAAAATACACTGTTTGCAGAGAAATGTTCTAGCTTCTGCTTTTACAAAACATTTTAAGGAAGGCAGGGATTCCACAGTGGTGTTTTGTTTTTTTGTTTTTTTCTTTTGTTTTTTTTCTTTTTTTAAAGTATTGGCTGATTGCAGTTATGGTGAATTCACTGACATCCAGGAGAGAAGAAGCCACCTCTGAAGTTTAGTTGTAACGATACATCTTCATACATTCCTGATTTTCTCTTAACTGTCTGCCCATCCTCTTTCCATCTAAAGGTAAACTATCTGACATGAAGTCCACCTGGTCCCCAGGACCCATCTCCCAGAGCCAAGCCTCTTTGTCCCATGAGCTGTGGAAAGTCCCTCAAGGGCCACGCAACACCACGGCCCCTTCCAGACCCCCGCCAGGCCTCACCAACAACAAGCCCTCCTCCACTTGGGGCGGCAACTCACTGGGCCTGTCCCAAGGTTGGAGCGGCTCCTACTCCTCGGGTGAGCACTGGCTTGAAAAGATAAACTCATGCACCATTCCTTTGGACTTTCAAACCAACCTGCAATCACAGCTAATATTGAAAGAGTTGCAACTTATGTTGGCTGGCTAAATAAATTCTAGAAACCCTGATAGGTGTATTACCAACAGGGTCTTATGTTTCACTCTTTAAAATCACCTTGAAAAATCTTAACATGATCCAATTTAGTCCATTCACTTATAATGAAACCGATATATTGCTAAGATTTTATCTGAGATTGGTGTTAAACAAAATATTTTGTTTGCAGTCAGGTTGAATCAGAAGGGTTCAGCAATGCATTGACCTGAAGAAAACTTTTGCCAAAGAGAAAGCAACATAAGTCATCTCTCTGTGATATATTTCACACCCAAGTAAGCACAGGCATGAGTGAAGATGCATAGGTGTGGCAGAGTTCACAGCTACGCTTGCAGCACAGAGGCTTGCTGAAAACCCTGATAAACTGACAGCTTGAGGTTTACCGGCTCCTTTAAACACCATACGTGTGACCTTGTTTTGACATGACATGTCTAAATCCATTCAGATAGAAGAGGAAAGACTACTTTTAGTGGTGCAGATGAAAAGCTTCATGTTTTTCCTCTGTGAAACTTTCTAACCGCGCAGAGCTAATGTGCTTTGAGAGTGGTTTGACAGGAAATTAGATTTCGATAGTTTCCCTTTTACAGTTCTATTCTGTCCGTCTCGTACTGCATGTGTCTTAAATTTTTACACTTGAACCAGCTTTCTTTTAATTCACTGCGTATAAAATAAAAGGAAAAACACTGCAGCTCTACTATTTTACTTTTTATTTGATGGTTTTTAATAAAACACTGAACATTATATTTGACTATGTCTTTCATGTCTTTTCAGAGGGAACCACCTGGAGCACTGACAGCTCCAACAGGACCAGCAGCTGGCTGGTGCTGAGGAATCTCACCCCACAAGTATGTCTGCCGTGCTGCTAATTCTATACTAGAAATACTAGATTGAAGCCACAGTGAATTATGAGTAGTGTATACGTAAAGGAACCATAAGGGAGATCAAATCATGTCAATCAGTCTAAAGAAAAACAGTTAATCTGCTTCATAAGGTTTAGGCTACTCAATGTGTAAAAAAAATTGCATAGATTTAGTAACTAATAGTTGCATTTTATTGATTTGAAAAAGGTAAAATGTAAAAAGAGTTTCTGTTCATTCAGATTCATTATGTGTATAACAGTACTCAAAAAATACATAAAAGAAAGAAAAGGATAATGGAGAATGGACAGTGAGTAAGGGAATTAAACGGTAAATAACAATACAGTACAAGTAAACTCATATTGTTGTAACACATTATTTTGCCCTTTTGTTTTCTCTTGCACTCCAGATTGATGGTTCCACTCTGCGGACCCTGTGCATGCAGCATGGCCCCCTGATCACATTCCACCTCAACCTGACCCAGGGGAACGCTGTGGTGCGCTACAGCTCCAAGGACGAGGCCGCAAAGGCCCAGAAGTCTCTGCACATGTAAGACCCAAATTAAGGAAACATTTGCTTTTTGTCAATCAACTTCAGCTTCTATTTTTCTGTCAAAGTAACACATCAATACCAGAGAAAGAAAATGGGGAAAACCCAATGCGCTTGGTTTCTTATTTGGTGACTTCCCATAATGAGATCAGTTCATCTTTCTCTATGAGTGTAGACAATGTTATTTCTGCATGTGAGCAGTCACAAGGAAGAAGAGGTGAAGAGTCATGCTGCTGTCAGCTGTACTGTGTTATTACAGACAGTCTTTCAATAATCAAAGTGAAATGGGAGGCAACGCTAGTGTTGAGCCACTCTGGGGGCACACTGGCTGTTTTTTTTAGATTTGTCTCAATTTTGTTTTGCTAATAGTGGCAACCACTGCAGCGGGTTGTCATGGAAACTAAATGCAAAATGTATGACTTCATTATCAACAGCACACAATGTGGTCATGGCAGCACCCTAAAAGGCATAATGGCATGATCAAGTCTAAAAAAAGCAGTACCATTTGATTAAAATCTATGTTAAGTTCATGCTGTCTCATTTTTACAAAACATACAGAACATACTTTGATGAAAGGTATTCATTCCTTACTCCTGGCTAAGTTATCATTGTAAGATGAATCAATTCCACTTTTCTCCTCTGTAAGGTGTGTGCTTGGAAACACCACCATCCTAGCGGAGTTCGCTGGCGAGGAGGAGGTGAACCGCTTCTTTGCACAAGGCCAGTCGCTAGGGGCAAACACCACTAGCTGGCAGGCTAACCCGGGAACCAATCAAAACCGGATGGGGGCAGCGCAGTCCCACTCTATGGGCCAGTGGAGCAGCGGTGGCGGTGGAGGCAAGGCCAGCGGAGGCGACCTTTTGTGGGGCGGGGTGCCCCAGTACTCGAGCCTGTGGGGACCTCCGGGCGGGGATGATGCCCGCGTGATCGGGAGCCCCACCCCCATCAACACCCTGCTGCCTGGTGATCTGCTCAGTGGGGAGTCCATGTAGGGTGATGCCACGATACACTAACCAACCAACCCAGCACCACCACCATGTCATGTAAGCCATCGGTGGAGGGTGGAATGGGAAAAAAAAATACAAAACAAAAAAAAAAAAGAACAGGAGCAAAACCCAAGCAAATCATGTGGCGATAATCAGTATCAATTAGAACTGTTATAAACTGTGAATAGTAAATCAGAAGGCTGGGGTCCCAACCACACAGACTGCAGACTCCAGACCTTCTCTTTTACTTTTGTCCTTATTTTTTTGTTTGGTTTACCCTTTGTTGGAAGAAAAAAAAAGCATTTTTTTTTCCTTTTGGTATTGTTGAAATGCATCATATAAAGACAAACTGAAATGAGAACACAACACAAAGAAACCTTTTAAGTGTTTTTTAGTTTTTCCATTAGTATACATGACATTCTGTGTGAAGCGTTTTTAGGAGAAGCAATCAAAGCTGCCATCTGAGACTTTCCCTTTCCCTCCAAACAAAGAAAACAAAAAACAAAACAAAAAAAATCATCCCAAGATAAGACTTAAAAAACAACCATTCCCAGCATGTCCATGGCCAATGATGTGGTTCAAAGACCTTTACTAGTTAAGTTAACGTTTGTTTCTCAGCACTAATATTAGCCTTAAGTGCTCTCTGGCCCAGGTCCTTCCCAAGCCGCCTTTTTTTTTTTTTTTTAAAGTTTGTTTTGTAATTGAAGAAATAGCTGAAATCTTGCACAGTTTCACCCTCTGAGCCAGCGAGTGGTACAGGACATGACTGGTGACCAACTCTGTCACTGGGCAGTAAGAAGGCCTGGCCATGTGACTGGCCCTACCAATCATCAGCTTAATTCTTTTAATTTCTCGAAGGGATTGTCTTCTCTTTTAGACCCAAGCGCATTTTTTTTATATCTATCACAACATAAAAGCTGAGAGAAGATTATTTGTCAACCTCACTGCGTGTCACCGTACATGTCTATGTACTGTATGTCCGGTGGCACCTAATCATTGACGTCTACAATTCCGGATCCTTCTGGTCACCTTCAACGTGGAACCCAGTCGCTCACGGGGGCTTTGTTGAATTTTCTAGTGTCCGATTTTGTTATGAAGCCCAGCTGTATGTACGGTCCACAAGTTTTCGGAGGAAAAAAAGAACACAATTTCACCTTCATGTGACAGTTACATTGTGCAATATACACCATAGATCTTTCTTCCGTCCATACTCTTATGTCCACCGGAGCTGGTTTCTCTTTTGTTTGTTTTTTCGGTTGTTGCTGATCGCAGCAAAAGACTTTGGAACTTAAAAAAAAAACCTTACCCCCTTTTCAAAACTTGGATTCCCTCCAGGCCGCCGATCCCCCTGGAAATTGTTGGGAAAACTCTTTGCAAAGAGGAAGAAAGCAGCTGTTGAAGGTGTGCATGCAGCAAACTGTACTAGAGAGTGACACTGGGTACACAATAATGCACACTTCCTCTCTGCATGCCACAGCCACACCCAACAGAGACTGAATCTGCAGCAGGGATCGGATGGTTCTGGGTATCTGGCACAATACCAAATAAGAGGGGTTTCTCCTAATGCAGTAGACCTACGAGTGTTCCTTGCGTTTGGTACTGTACAAACAGAAGAGACTAAGACTTTTATAAAATTCAAAGGGTTTTATCATAGCACTTATGAAGAGCAAATCGCTTCAACTGCAATCCAATAAATCAAAAAAGGAGCAGCAAAACATTCAAAACAACAGAAAAAAATACTGCTCTTTTATGTACTATATCTATTCCTTGGAAATGTGTCTGCCGTTGTTCCTCTGGTAGCAGGATGAAGGGAAACTAAACTGAAATGTACCATTGGACTTTTGGGGGGGAGGGGGGGGGGGAACTGCAGTCTATGATTATTATTTTTTTCCCTTCTTTGAACAATATCAAAGTGTATATCACTGTTACTCCAAATGTTTAGCCTTGTTCTGTTTGGAGGCACTAGACTCGCAATGTCAGCTGTCTCTGACGCCCGCTGGCCAGTCGGGAGTCAGGAAGGGAGTGGGGAGTGTCCACCGAGTGCCTCTCTGCTGTGGTCCTCTGGGTGTCAAGCGGCAGTCCCACAGCGCAGCACTTCCTCCTGGGCTCCACTTGACCCTCCCTCGGCTCAGCTCCTCCAAGACATGGCCAATCACGGCTCTCCGCCACTCACGGCATCTCCGACGTGGGATGGGGTGGGGGGGCCGCCACCGCTCGACCCTGCTGTCGTTCCTGCCCCCTCCCCCATCTCTCAGTTCTTTGACACAAAGATCACTTTAGCTGGAAGATGTTATAGTCATATTTCTGGAATTTTTGCCAGTGTACTTTTGATTTTTTTTAAAGATCGTTTGACTTTATTTTTTTCTTTTCAATGTGTTATATTGTTATTTTTGTCTACATGCAGTGGTCTACAAATTACTGGCTGCTGAACTAGCCCTTCACTGTTCATATGCAGAAACACTTTGGTCAGAGGTGCCTCTGTATGTTCATCCTGTGTATTGAATGCAAAACGAGGATCAATACTACAGAGCGTTATTGATTGTCTATTTGTTTTTAACTGATCATGCTTTTGTGTTTGACAGTATTCTGTAGTACTTCCAGGTAGTATCTTGAGATGTGTAAAAATAGGGTGTCTCAGACAAGGGGGGGTGTGGGTGTTTGTCGCTCCAAGCTGCTCCGCCTGCCTGCAGGCTGTCCCCCCTTGCCCTTTGCCTAGCTGCTACGCTATGATCTCCTCTCCTCCTCATCCACCTCAAACCAGACCCAGTAGCCCTCCCCTGCACCAGGCACCAACAGGCCCTCCTATCTGTTTCTATGCAAAAGACTAGAGGCTGGGGCCCTTTACAGCACGCCAAACTTGACTTGGGAACGAGCACTCCTCCCAGACCTTGGCAAACCCCCTCACCCCCAGCCCCCGTGCGCTTCTGTCAGCACTTCAGAATGGCCGTCGTTTCTGTAAAGTCGGGCCAAGCCACCAGAGCACTGTCATGTACTAAAGTCCAAACACTTTATCAAAGGTCAGCCTTTCTCTCTGCGCTGAAGACACTTCTGTCCAGCTTGATCTCAGGGTAGGGGAGTTGATGATACCAAGTATGAGATGCAGCTCTCCGTATCTGTCCTTTCTACTGTGAGAGCAAAGTCTTAAATTAAAAGGCCATCTGCGCAACTATATTTACAGACCTCATGCCTCGACTGAATCCTAATTGGAAGGGAAAAGGCTTGTATTGATCCTTTTCTCTAAAGGTGCCCTGTTGTTACTGTTTTGGGGCCCCTCATTGCATGTAAAGATGCCAACGTAATGTGCCATTATAAATTTGCTGTGTCATACTGTATCTTTATATAGAGAGCACTTCTGCTCCTGTTTGGAGGAGCTTTGATAACCTTTGCAGAGGGTGCAGCGGGGGACAGAAGGGATCAAACAAATGGGCGGCAGCATCACACCCTTAAACGACTGAGATTTTCTTTTTTTTTTTCTTTTTTTTTATGATTTTGTGGGGAATGCCCCACACTAAGGAGAAAATCTTTACTCAGTTGGGGGTTCCAGTTTGCTACAGTGCACAGTTGATGATGGGTAATCCCGGGTACATATTTTTTTAAAAACCAAAAATGAAATCGCATTTTAACGTCATTTTTATGAAGTTTGACATAAAAATCTTAAAAATGCTTAAAAAATCTAAATGAAAAAAAAAAAGATCTATAATATGTTAAAGCTCTGCACTTCTAGCTGAAACGTCTCCGGTCATCAGCCTCTACTACCACCATCTAAAGGAGTAGACTGGTGGCTGGGGTGCCTTTTTTTGTGGATGCTGTATTTATCTTGTTTTTATGTTGTGCGTCCTGCTCAAAGCGGGGCCCACTGAACTGTACATTTCCACAGACCCAGATGGCTTGGGCCCACTGTATCAGCCTCACTCTCCTCATTCTGCATCAGCAGGAGTGGAGGGGCACATTTCAAGAGGTACAAAGTCTTAAAAAAAACATTTTAAAAAAAGTTTTTAAAAATTTCACAAAAAAAAAAATAAACAAGAAAACGGGAAAAGGCTACCTTTCAGGACTCGCAGTCCTGCAGCACACAAGCAAAAATCACTATTGCCTGTTTCTGTAACTGCCTTGATCCAAGCTCAGACAGACCCAATAGCCGAGGACCTCCCAGCATCCTGTACTAACTGGAGAACCCTGACAGTGAAGGGGGTTTCCCATGCTGCACCAGCATCGAGAGGCTCTCCTCTCTACAGCTCTGTTCTAGATAACAGTATATATGTATACACTACATATATATATACGTATATACTGTGAGTATGGTGTGTGGTATCACCTCTTCAGACTTCTTGGATCGTAACCTCTGAAACTTTTCTTTGTTGTTTTGAAAGGTCATGGTTTAATACAAACTGAAAATGAGCAATATGTATTTTCCCCGCAAATAAGTGATACGAAGGAAAGAATTCGGGTCGGGTGTGAGCTGATACTTGATTGATTGAAAGCAACCTCTTATACAGAGTCAGATATGCACGTTCTGGTTTAGACGACATATTACAGTACTTTGAAGTGCTTGTACTGTATATATGTGTATTTGTTTGTTAATTAGCCTGTCTAAAAAGCCCAGCCCAAGCAGTTGATAAAACAAATCACAAACATATCAAAACAAAAACAAAAATATTGAACACAAATACTTGAATCATGGAGCGCCAATAATGTAATGTGAAGTCAGTAATTCTTCTTTTTTTTTGTTCTCTCCATCTGACAGGTACACTTTAGGGGCTTTTAGAGAATATTACAAATGTATTGCATTAAGTTACAAATACAAAATCTTCGGAGAAAAAAATGCAAAAGTCATCTTAGATGTGTGCTTGAACGTCAGATGTTTGTATGAATGTGTGCGCAGAAAACTGTGTGTGTACCAGGCACATGGCCTGCTGTTACGTTCCACTCAGTATGTTATATTTTGTCTGTTTTTATCTTTTTGTTTTGTTGTTTTTCTGTCAAAAAACTATTCTGATAAGACATTGTTATTATCTTCTAACGTTGCACTGAGTGTCTTCTACCCCTCACTCAGCTAATCGTAGATAAACGAGTCTAAGTACGGAGGGGAGATGGTGACAATTCATGTGTACATGTTTACTCAAGGACTTAATGGATTTCTTTTTTTTTTTTTTTTCATTCTATCTGTAAAAAGTTTATCTACCTTATAGTGGCTTTTATTGTGGAATAATCCAATACAAGGATTATCATTGAGTATTGCACCATTTTGTTCCAATTATACAAAAAATGAGAAAAAAATCAAAAAAGATAAAAGTACAAAAAAACAAAAAAAAATCTAAGAAAAAATGGGAAAAAAAACAAAGAACTGTGGCCATAGATAGCTGTAGAAGGACTAGTAATCCCTTATGTTAACTTCATGGAGAAATGGAAAGGGATAAAGTGTGGGAGGTGAGTTTGTTACAAGACTCATTTCAGAGGTGCCTATCTTTTCTGTTTTTTGTTGCAAAAGTCACCTGTCGTTTACAAGCATTTCATTTGTCTGAAGTTCAAGGAAATAGGATAGAAATTTTTAACAGGAATGTTTAAAAAAAAAATGGACAAATTTCATCTTCCATCAAATATGGACATGAAAAACTTGCAAAATGAAGATTTATGCTACTTTTAAGAACTCTGGGATTGATCAGTGTTGTGTCATATTTCAAGTTTTGATTTCAGTGTCGACAGACTATCTCTGTATGTATTTGAGTTGTGATTTTATGTTCTCTGTAAGCGACGCAGTTTGCTCACTATCTTGCACACTCAAAAAGAAAAAAAAATGATGTGGATTATGTCTCAGGAAGGCCAGGGTTCCAGATACCAACTCCTTCATTTCTAGGTTTAAAATGTTCTTGTGAAATAAAAGCAACTGAAAACAATTAAAACTCCAAGCAAGCACTGAAGGTTATGAGTTTAACAGAATATAGAGAGTACCATTGTTTTTTTGTTTTGATTTTCTAAAACAAGTTCGTAGCAAGTTATATATTTACCAAATAAGACTGAGAATCAACTTTGAAAAAAAGTGGAGTGCTTTACATGTGAAATCTAAGTAGAAATCGCTTTACATTTTAAAACAACGATCAATGGTTTTGATTGTCAAAAAAGACAGTGACAGAAAATGCATTTGTATGTTTTTGTGCTTTCCATTCTGTAGTTCAGGAGCATCGTGCAAGAAAGTTATGTTTGTTTTTTAATCATCTCTCCTGTCTGCTAACATGTCTGTTCCTGTGACAGGTATTCAATAGTTGAGAGATTTCTTAACATGTAACAGATGGTTGTCGGAGACAGATTCAAGTGGAGGAATAAAGCTGGTTTTTAAAGGATCATGATCTATGCACAAGTGGGAGGGAAGAGTCCAAACCCAGCTGCTGTACTGCGGGCGTTTGTCGACTCACACTCTGGGGTTCAGGGTTCGATGTAGGGTTGTTCTTGTTTTGTCTCTTGCTCAAATTTCCTCCACTCTACTTTCTCCCCCTCCCCCTCCCCCGTCATCATTATCATCATCATTATCATCATAATGTTTTAGCAAAACTTTACATTGCGTCGCCATGCTGTGTAATCCTTAACCAATGAGCGCTTATCCTTCTGCTAAAGCACTGTGGGTTTTACTGAGAAAAAAAAAAAAAGCCCATGACTTTCAAGGCTGTCTGTTTTTTAAAGGGGAGGAGGGTGGGTGGGGGAATGGGGGTACTTTGCCTTTGCCTTTCTCTTTACTTTGGAAAAAAAAAACATTAAGGAAAATGTCTGTAACTGAAATACAAAGTTGTGGCTTTTAATGTTGTTCTTTTTTCTCCTCATAGAATGTGATTGTTAAGGACATGCACCGGAAAAAATGTTTCCACGGATTGTGGAGCTTCTTTCGGACTATATTAATAAATTACAAATTTTCTTGGCTGTTACCGCGTGTCTTGTCCCTTTTTATTTTAGTGGTTCAGAATGATGTTAAAGTACTGCATACTGAATATATGCACAATAAAGAGATAAAGTGAATATTATATGTGCATCAGGGCATCAGTGTGCTTCATCAGATCTGCCTCAACAACCTAGTGCAACACTTTGCATCTAGGCCTTTTTAGGCGCAATTTTAAAAGGTTGACGGCAAAATGAAAAATATAAACTTAGTAAAGAAGTAAACTCTGACATAGCCAACACTGAACTCACATCAGCTGTTTCTGCTTGGAAAAAAAAAAGCTGTTTCCCCTGTTAACAACTTCCCCAATATAAACACCATTACTAACCCACATTAATGAGTAATTAAAACCTGCACAGCTAAAAAGAAGGAAAAGAAAGACATCTGTACATTTTTCTCTCATAGGTGGACTAGTGTTATTAATTGCGTTTCGTTGAGGTTTATTGGCGGTTTATTGGTGCTCACCTGGTACTGTTTATAGGTCATGACCTCTGCTTCTTATGCTCTGTTTATTACAACCATATATTACAGCTGATACCACCAGCTTATTGTTTTTTGGGGGGCTATTTCAAAAGTTCACTTCCAATTCAAAATAAAATTAAGACATAATCAGCTGATGGAGACAGCTAATGAATGTCTTTCCAGAAGAGGCTGAGTGAAAATGTGCACTATCGTCCCTGTATCACATCGATACTGCATCATTCCCCTTCATCATTCCCCCTCTCGCAAGTTTTGTTCAGCCTGCTTTATTAAGAACAGCCATGAAAACATTGGCTCTCCGACACTTGTGTGTGCATGACCCGAGCCGCCTATCGTCTGATAGACATTCATTCCTATAACATGCAGGAAAATAATTCAGCGGGCAGCTAGTAAGCATGGATTAACACAATTTAAACTCAGTTGCCACTTCATAAGGTTTACCTAGCTGAAACTAATGAAGTCTTATACAACAGTCTTGCAATATATTCCTCCTAAACGGTGTGTTTCGGCGATGACGTATTTTGTAAGATAACTCGGTTATCTTAGAAAAGTTAGATAACCGGTTTACTAACTTTAGTTATTAAATCGCTAGAGGTGAATGTTAGGCTAAAAACAGACTATATTGCGGTTGCATGACTTAAACGTCACCCACACTAAGCGTCTTAATACACCATTACTATACATGTAAAAAATCGTCAAGGTGTAAAGTTTCAGTCAGAATAGTTTGTAACTGCAGTCGGCCTGTAAAGACGGATTAGTCAGTAGATGGCTGTGTCCAAAATCACTCACTACTCCTCATATAGTGCACTACGTAGTGAGTACGCCATATTGTAGTGCTCTCTGAATGTCTAGTGGGAATTATTATACCCTATATAGTGGACTCAAAGTATCCCACAATGCATCACTAAAAGTAGTGTACAACAAATGGCCACTAACTGAGCAATGTTTACCATCATGCATTGCGCTAAGAGAAAAACTGATGGCGTTGATGTATGACTATGAAATTCATAGTTGTCACTGGTTGTTTGAATATATAAATGAACTGAGTCCAAATGTGGACCGACATGTTTAATCATTACTAACATGGCCTGAAATTTGGTGAAGATAGTATCTCTAGAGGATGATCTTGGGAGGCTGCTGCAAATAACTGCCTCACTGGTCGTTTTGCTTTAAAATGGTCCAGACATTAACTCAGCGGTCACTGTTGCCTCTGGCTATGACTGAACCATGTGTCGCGAGACCTACTTATACCAAAATGTACATCACAATCTTGGTAACAAACACACACACACTACACAACAGTGGCTCATATTTTAACAAACAATGTGCATTACATTATAACATCTGGCTCGACAGGAAACACTCTACTGTAAAGCAAGGGTTCAGCTTCTGATAAGTGTCCCAATCTGATATTGCAACACATCCTCGTATTGAAACATCTGATGAGGGCTTTTGCGAGTGTTTCTCTAAAACCACATATCTAATCATTCCCCAAAACAGCAAACCAGCAAACCAGCAACAGGCGCACCACAGTTGCGTGCTCTTAATTTGGTAAGATTAAGGCAAAAACACTTTTTTGGTTTACTTAGTCATGACCTCACTGACAAATCTATCTATGTAACGTACGTAACTTCAGTAATATTATGTACTTGAAGTAACTTTAATACGTTATACAGTTGCAATAATTCACAGTTGACTTTTGACTTCACTCAGTTTGACACCGGCTGTTTCCTTTCCTGACTCATCCCATTTGTTTAGCAAGTTCAACATTTTAAAACTAGCTCCTTGTTTCTATGTGCTTATTTCTTATCAAGCGTTCGTGTAAGTTGTGTTCCTGACTATATTCCTGTGGCTGAACTAAAATCTGCTTGTGCCACTTTGTTCTCCAAGCACCCTTTTCATCGAGGAACCAGAAACTCCAAAGGGCAGAGCTAGTAACCGAAGTAATCGATCACAACAAGTCATAAAACAATTACATACAAGCCATAAGATAAATAAAGATTTTTTTTATTAATTTATGGGTACATATGAATGTTTGTATCTGCATTTGGAAAAAGTAATCTAATCTAAAAGCTTTATTCTATCACGAATGTTGGACACTTACGAGATCCTCTCTGCTGATGGACACAAAAACACAATATTTGGAACACAAACACTTATTTCTCAATATTTATTTTGTTGGTCATGTACTCAGCCCAACAGCCCCTCATAGAAACCAGCACACTAAATAAGTTCAAGATAAGATCAAGATCCATGCATTACTCAAATTAACAAAATGTAAAAAAAAAAGAAAAAAAAAAAAGCCCTCACAATAAATTCCTGGGTCTGTCAGTTGATCATGACTAGCACTGACGTTAACATGGTCTGTTCTGGGACGAGACCTATCCATAAAAAATCTGTTCAGTAATCCCTCTGTTAAAACGTAAACCGAACATTATAACCTTCATGAAAGGGAGTATTTACTATATTAGTCTCACCTAGCTTTACTTGATAAACAGGCAACTGAGCGTAGGTTTCAAATACTAACTATAAATCTGCACTTCACATATAAGTCAGGGAATGAATTCAACCTGAACCCAATGCCTTTTGAGAATAATTCAATGTAAACATTGCTTCTTTTACAAAAAAACAACACATGGCAACTGTAATTTGTTGAGGAAACCAAAAACGTGGTTATTTTATTCTTTTATTCTATTCTAACAATTGCTTGATCAACTTTCTAAACTGCGATTTACACAAAATGAAAGGCTTGAAGAAAATACCCAATTGTAAACAATCTGTCAGACTATCAGCAATCCAGTACAAATGAGATAAAGAGAATCTTTGTTGTTCAAACCTGTGGAAGAAAAGACCTAACATTTTTATTTCATTTCAGAGAGTCCTTCCTGGGGCTTTCATAATAGTTTTCAGGGCAGGATTTCTTCACGGGGCAGTTCCTGTACTCGGAAGACTGCGTTTCCTCCAGATGGAGAGGGCCCAGCTTACGGTTTGCAGCCTTCAACCCGGTCATCTCCTCGTAGATGGGGGCCTGAGGGTGTGGCTTGACACTGCGGCGAGATTTGCCCTGAAAGTCACCGAGACAGGAGGAAAACAAATCAGTGAAGGGAACAAAAAGTGTTTTGCACTCTCGATTTCCTGTGTTAAAATCAGAGTTTGTCTCTCGAGGCAGCATTTCTAATACGAGGCTGCCTATTCCTCACTGTGACCTGTTTATTGTTGGTTGTAAAAAAATACATGTATGTGGTTCATAAGCAGTTTAAAACTTCTTAAAACCAAACTAAAAAGTAGAAGTTTCACCGCCTTCCTCATTGAATTTGAAGAAAAACATGCTGACAACTGACAGCAACATATTATGAAACCAGTGTGGTTTTGTGGTGAGCTGCAGAGGAACCGTATGGCACGCTCTCAGCAAGCAGGTGCTGCACACGGTAATAGTTTTATTTTTTACTCTGTGTTTCTTGTGTGGTGCAGGTGCGGCACTTCGAGTCCACTCACTTTATATATCACCACGAACGCGAGGAGGAGGAAGAGGAGGAGGATGGCTACCGCTGAAGACAAAGCGTAGAGCAGAGAGGAGTAGCTGGAGCAGCTGCACTGACCTCCTGTCGAGAAACAGAAAGAGAACATTACAGATAAGAGTAGCAGCGGCCCCTGACACCATTCGACACCATTCAGCTCCCTCGCTGCACGGGGTTCCTGCCTCTGACTGTTACATATGCATTCACAGAGAGAAATCGACACTGGAAAGGCAGTCCATGTTAGATGGCTGTTTTGAAGGCAGTTCAAATATGACATTCAGTGGGATTGCAAAAAAAAAAAAAACACTAAGCCGAACTTCCTTCCCATTTCTCGGATGCAGTTACAAAATACATTGTTAGTATTTTGAGTATTTTTATGACCATTCACTGTTGGATGAAGATGAGGATGAATGCTGGTCACATATAGGCAGATCAACAGATCTACTAGACAACAGATTTCCATCAAACTTGGATGAAGGACGGGTCTCAGCCCAGAATAGATCCCATGAAATTTTGGTGATGATCTTGAAAAAGGGACAGGTCCAGAAATCTTTTCTCACCTTCTTCAATATAGTAAAATGTTTTGGTTTTTTTATACATTTTTGTTCATTCCTCAGCTGTGCTTCGGTAGCTGGTATCTATGAGTGAGTACAATGTGATGCACATAAAGGGGATTGTTGTGTCTGTGTGGAGGTATGCACTTTACTGAGTGCCATGTTAATTTGTTTTGCACAACACTGGAGCTCTGTGACACAGAAATAAACTATCAGGCTTTAGCCAATATATTTGTCATTGATCTTTTGTTGTGCTGCTCTTATTAATATAAATGGTAATAATTTGTATTTCTTTTGCCATTTCTAGCTTTCATTGCCATTTGGAGCACTTTTGCTGCAAAAACAGTGCTTTTGCGATAAATAGATTATTATTAGCTTCACAGTCAAAACTTATTGGTGGGATAAATTCATTGTTGCTTTCAGTCTGTTATTGGGACTTGTTGGCAATAGTAGAATACCACAAGGCTTATCCTTTCTGACACATAATTATGATTTCAAAACAAAATAAATAATAATAATAAAATATATATATATATATATATATATATATATATATATATATATATATATATATATATATTCAGCAGGACAGCAGCTTTCAGTTTTTCACTTTGTTCATATTATAGAATCACACATTAGTCCAACTAAAATAATCTTATAATAGCTTATTATTTTATTGTCATATAAAACATCACACCACAACCACCACCTGCAAATTATGAGCCACTTTAAGTATTTATCTGATTCTAGCTGATAGAACATAAAGACTAATATTACTTACTACATGCATGACATTTAAAAATGGAAAAAAATAGTCATCTCATCTCCTGTGGATTTCAAATTTTGTCTTGTGTTATCAGTTGTGCAACAGACATACAAGAAAAAAACAAAAAAAGGAGTGTTGCTAATGTGACACCGATGGGGCTGACAGGAAGATGATTCAGAGTAGGTGAGAACTGAAACACAGACCTACTCAATTTAAAAATAATTAATTGCAAGGATAGACAGAGAGAATGAAGTTCATCAGTTGTGGTTGTATTATCAGAAGGCCAACATCCTGAAGTGAACTGATGTCAGAAGGAGGAAGCACATGGCAGAGCAACAGTTAGTATGACATAATAGTGGGTTAGTTGAGGGAACCTGGCCATCAGGTCCTGCCGTGACCCACCTTGCACAGAAACAAGGACCGCTTGTCTCCCGAGACTGGTGCTGCTGTCGGGCCGGCCCCGCAGGAGCAACTGGCAGCTGTACAGGCCGCTGTCGTCCGGCTGCAGCTGCTGCAGGGTGAGGTTGTAGGTGATGCCACCGGGGCCAGGCGCAGAGGAGAGATGGACCTTCTCAACAGGAAACTGGGAGGAGGGGGGCGGATGGCTGCTGCCATGGTGACGCTTTGAGTGGTACAACACCTCCACAGCTGCCCGGCCCCTCTGCCGCTTCAGGCTCACCCCCTCCACAGCCAAGCCCTCCCCATTCAGGAGGAGACAGGGGAGCACGGCCGAGCCCCCAGCGCACGTCTCTACCAACCCCAGCGACCCAGGTGCATCTCCAGAGGGGAGAGGGGATGAAACTTAGAATATGACCTGCGACATGTTTGTGCTGATGGATACAGTGAGATCATTCTGATTTCTATGACAGTTTTCAGGACACGTTTATGTGATGTAGTATTACTTACATTTTTATTTGTTTGTGGTGGTGGTGGTGGTGTATTTTTAGATCTAAAACCAGCGCCGTGTAACAAGGTGAGGTAATTCATGGCCAGGCTTTTCTCCCATGATTTCAATGCCGAAACAGAAAATCACTGACTGAGTGAGTCACCCAGAACAAAATGCTGATGGTGTTTGAAATGATGGAAGACAAGCAGCTCATATGTCAAGATCAGATGATCAGAGCCACATGTGTTGAATGTTGAAGTTTGGGGAACTGCTGAGAGACCGTGACAACAGTCTCACCACAGAGAAAATTAGAATTTCATGCAACCTTCTTTTTGACATCATTTATATATAGTTTGTAGGGAATTCTTCATTAGTTAGACCATTAATAAGAGGAACTTTGGGGTAGCAAGGTTGTGAAATATCCTTCTTGCTGGTATGTTTCATCCTTCAGCATTATCTTAAACCTCATTTCTTGGCAATCATTATTTACAACACTTATACATATGTTCTATAAGACAGTGTTGCTTCGTGTGAGCACCAAACCCACTCTTCAAATGTCAACCCCCTGCTGCGGTAATGCATGCGGATGTTTCAGCCCTCTCTTTCTCAGTTACTGTGGGTGGGAGTTTTGGAAACTTCCTGTGAGTGAAAAAGAGATGAAACGTCTTTGGGATGAAAAAAAGTAAAACAACTCACCAGCAGTCACAAGGAGGAAGAACTCAGTCTTTCCAGGCAGTCGTAAATCTTCACGGTTAGGGTTCTCCACTTCAAACTCACAGTAGTAGCGGTCTGTGTCACTGGCCCTTAGATCAGAGATGGTCACGTTCAGAGAGTGGCGGCTCGGGTCTCCGCTGACTCTTGTGCGGTTTTTGTCATCGGCATTGAAAACGTGGACTTCGCTCTCGGTGTGCATGTACATCACCTTACTACGATGCAACCAGCTGCGCGTCAGGGACAAACCGTAGGGTGGAGGAGTTCTCGGTTCGACCACACAGGGCAGAACCACAGATTCGCCCTCCTGCCTCTCAAGGAACTGAATGTCACTGCAAACTGGATCAAAATAATAAAGAAACGTGTCTGAATACATCCAGTTCTAGTCTGGAGAGAGAAATGATTATGTACACATAAGATATGTGCACATCAGTGGTGGAGAGTGCCTGAGTACATCTACATGAGTACTGTGGTCAGGCAGAGTTTTTTTTTTAAAGTTGTACTTCTCACGGTGGAACTTCTACTCCACTAGAATTCAGAGACAAACATTGTACTTTTTACCTCACAATTATTTAGCAACTTTAGTTACTAGCAGGTTTAGTTTAAGAATACAAAATGTAATAACCAATAAATTATTATGTAATACGATAGATTTACATTTAATACTTAATTGCTCCCCGAGGCAGCTACCCAGCACATAAATGATATGACGTAGTTAAACTACCTTTAATGGCTGCAACATTAAAGTGACGAGCACAAGCCGTCAGTAATTTAAACACATTAATATTTTGAAATTTGCCTTTCTGCATAATGAGCACTTTTACTCCTTTTTTAATGCAAATACTTTTTATGCTTTTACTTGAGTACATATTTTAATGCCTGACTTTTACTTGTAAGCGAGGATTTCTACACCGTAGTAATACTTCTTTGAGTACATGAATCTCCCTCCAAAACACACAACTCCACAAATAAAATTTACTATTTTACAAATAAATTATAATCCAGAATGCAAACTACTATGTTAGATTCAACCAATTTGCAAAATATTACTACACACAAAACTAAAAAATAAAACAAAACAAATAGTGAGATGTGCATCCTGTATTTTTAATCTCTGAGGAATTATCTTAAATATTTATTAGGTTGACTAAACACCATCAACACCTTTACAAACGCTACAAACTGCAGCCTGAAATATGACCAAAGTTAAACTATTCTTACGGCCAGAAATGTCAAAATTCCATGCACCCTTTAGCTGCAATTTAAACAGAGACGAAGGAAACAAATGATCAGAACTCAACTCACCACATCCATTGTGTGTGACGAACAGAATCCACAGACAGGTCAGGTGCCGCATCCCAGTCATCTCTGTAGTACTGTCAGAAGACACACTAATTAAGATCCTGAGGGAAGTCAGTGATGTCAATCATGACAGCACAGATGCAAGAACTCAAAACTGGGTGTCAAAAGTTTGGTTGCCTGTAAATGAAACCAAGAGGAACTCCGCGAAGCTCCGCCCTTCAGACCTCTAGACGAACAGAAGAGGAAGCATATGCCGAGCCAGCAACACGTATGATGGGTCAAGTTCATCCTACAGAAATATATATCATTAACAGAATTAAACATGTGATGACACAGATGAGACTGAACGTTTAGGATGGATCAGAATGGGGACGCATCCACATTGGAGGAACAAGCACCTGCATGGAGGGCCCCAGAGGTCCACACTTCAATGAGCTCCTTTCACATTTCTTTAAACATTTATTTGCATCAATTGTCTTTTACATGGTTAAAAGAGAAACTTTCCACAGACAAAACTATATTAACATGTCTCAGAGGAAATGGCTTCCTCAACAGGATGTGTCTGCTTGTGATAATAATTTGCTTCAGTGGACAGACCCCTCTGAGAGAGGCCTGCTGACTGAACCACAAAAGACAGTGTTGTAGGTTTTAAACTTACTTCACTGACCGACGTGTGAATTAATGCTTGACTGGTTTAACGTGAGAACAACTTGATACAATAATAAAGTACATTTAAAAAAAAAAACATCAGATGGGCCCTATGCAGCCTCATCGCTTCAATATTTGATTATTAGCCATGTGCACTGGAAAAAAAAAACCATAAAATATTATTAAACCTTTCACAGACTGCGCGGACGAGAGGAATTGTTACGGCGAATAATCCCTTTTTTGAGTAATGTTTCGAGATGGACCAGAAAAATTGTTTATCTATCCTCTTACACAGTCTTCCAATTTCAATGTTTTGCAATAAGACATTTAAAAACTCCCCATTTCTTTTTCAAGTATTGCAACTTGACCTAGAACTGAAACCTGTCTTGGGAAACATGACACTTCACTTCTACAAGAGAGAAAAACTCTGGTTGCTGGATGTCTAATAGTGTTGGAGAAAATCAGCAGGATGTTGCGGTTTCATTCTTGACATTTTTGCCACGCATCCAAGAGGCTTCCACATTTTCTGCCCGTTTCCGACGGTACCAAGCATTTTCATTTCATTCACACGCTGGACTGCAGTTTAGAAATAAATATAAGCAGTAGAAAGAAACGATAAAAACAAATGAACAAATGGTGCAGGGAGTTACTGACCATGGCAGGGCTAATGAGAGGGACACATCATGCTCATTTTCAGGTTCATACATTTATTTTGCGTTATTACTACAATACGTGTAATTCTCATAAAACACTTGTTGTGTCATACTGTCCAGGGCAGCACCACTGTATTCCCCCCTCTGACTTAATGCCTTTGATGGGAAATGAAGTCATTCATTTTGGATTTCAAACTGGACTCTGAATTGAACTCAGTGTCTCAGGATTCCCCATTTATCACACTTTGGTGCAAAATTCCGCTTTGAGCTACTATTGGTCAGAGTGACAGACCCCCCTCTGACCAGATAGTTAAAACTCCCCCCATGGGGCTGCCTGCCCTCAAGATCTCTTCTTCTGGGCCTAACAGCTGTGGAGAGCTGCAAGCTGCATTTGCAGGCCAGAGAACTTCTCCTCACTGCAGCGACACAAGGTCCTGTTAGTATTCCAGAGCAGTTAGCACCAGCAGCTGCAACGCAAAGCTTGCCAGCTAACTTCACAATCTGAGGAACATCAAGCAAGTTAGCACCGAGCTGCTATCCTTGTTTCATCCTCTGCATACTTTCATCAGTCCTTGCACAGCAAGAACAGCATTCAACATTGGAGTTCAAACCTTCTCCTGCAACCACCAGCACCTTTGCTTCAAAGACTGTTAACCTTGAACTGGGCTTAGATAGCATAGTATAGCAAGGCTAAACACAGGACTCTAAACTCCAGTTGATTTAATGCACATTGTGTTCAATGTATGTGTTTGTTCACTGTTGTGGTGTTATTGTGACCTCAGGTCAGGTTATTGGTAGTTTGCTTTCCTAGATGGCTAATTCAACGTTAGTTGAATGCTGCTTCACACAGACTCAGTGTCTCTGCATGCAACTAAGCATCTTCTCTAACCTGGCATCACGACTCACACACACACACACACACACACACACATTGTAGTTAAGTTAATTATCAATCAGAGATATAAACAGTTTAGTACCTTTTTATGAGACCAAGTTAGTAAATTTGCTATATTTTCCATTCTTCAAGGGTGGTGCCCCGAGGTGATCTAATGTAAATTGGATCAGATTATTTATTATAATTAATAATTATCCCTGACAATCTTTAATTATTATTGATAGCCTAATTTAACCTAAAACTCTCTTTTATTGTTGCATAAACACTACTTAATTTTGCCTCGTGCAAGGCCCAATACCTCTGTTTTAGCTCCGGTCTCTTTAAGAGAGGAGCTTTTATTTATTTACATATTTTCCAGACATAGCTTTAAAGAGCTTATCTGCACGATGAATACTTTCACTTTTGATCAAAGCGTGTGCTCCATTTTCACTCCTCTTCAGTGGTGTCAAGCCATGCTGATAGTTTTGGTTTTATGTGTCCAGGTCTTTGAGAGATCAGTTTTCTGCCTCCATACTTTGACATAATTTCACACAATTAAGGTAAATTTGAGGGTTTGTCTGGAGTGTGACCAAGAGAGTCTCCAGGGAATCTTAATGTCGGTCACACACTGGACTACAGTTTAGACATGAGGAAAAATTTCAATGAAAAATCAAAATAAGAAATTAGCAAACTGGCCATTGCAGGGCTGTGACACAATTTCAATGCAGAAAAATAAGAAAAATAAGTGAAAACAAGAGGGTAAATTGGCTTAAATTTACTTGATAAACATGGTCCATTATTCATCTATAAAACCCAGAGAAGAGCCGAGGCTCAATTCTCACTCCGTTGAAGAAGTTAATGTTTATCAGTAACCAGCGGTTTGCACTGTGGTCCACGTAACTCATATCAGTGTCAAAGATCTGTCTCAATGTGACGCATGGCACGCTATGAAGAACTATTATTGCATTGCGCTCGTCCAGCAACAAACCACATATAACAAGTGTACAACTGTTTTTGTTTGTTTGCTGCTGCAGTTTGAGAGGCTGCAGCTCAAAAGGGTCTCTTCTTCTACATCCATTTTATCACTTTCATCAGTCAGCTCATCTTTAACCTGCCATTGTCTGCGAGTGCATTCAAAAGCTTCGTTGACACTTGTTGGTGGGTTTAAAATGCTGTGACACAAATTGTTTAGGGGGGTTTCAAACTACCTATGTAATTTTGGCTTAGTATTGCATCTCTCCCCTCACTGTTGCTTCAAACCACAAAATCAGGTTCAAAGAAGGTCTGACTAATTCTTGGAAGTGTTGACGAACAGTCCACCAGAAGTTTCCATTGCACTACTTTTTTCACATAAACAAGCGTTGAATGGCTATGAACTTGAACCAGGCTGTGTTAAAGGTAATTATTTCAATTTAAAAACGTATGATGTGTGATGTATTGCAAAATCATCTGTATCAATTAAAACAATACTGAATCAACTTTAGCGAATATCAGAATGATCAAATTGTAGTTAAACAAATTATTTAAATATTTATGAAATGCTACTTCTTTTCAAAGACAACCTAAATCTACATATATTTATGTATTTGTTGAGTCACTTCTGAGGGATACTGCAGCCGTCTATTATTTCATATTTCAGCCAGGTCACCAAAGTTCCGCCACTGCTTTTTATTTGAATGTCCCCGTCTCTTAAAGAACTAGTGAAGATTCACTTTCCTGATTTGCCCCCTTTTACTGATAACAGCCCTGTTTTAGGCCCAAATTAAGACCTATCTTTTTAAACCTGACTTTTAATTTGGAGTAATTTTACATCCATTACATACATTACTCAAAGTCATTGTATAAATAAGGGCCAGGCCTCACTGATTCCGAGTTTCATGTCCCTATTTTCTCCCTACAGCACTCTATACAGGACTCACAAAGACACTAGAATTAAAAGTTGTGGATTTGGGAAGTTTTTGCTACAGCCCTGAAACCATCACTACTATATTATGTGATAATGAAGCCTGATTAAAGCAAACTATCACTCATTTTAAACATTGTGTCTAACTCCACAGGGTTTCTCTGGCTTTATTTCATTGGGAGTGGGTCCTATGGATCGAAGCGGTCTGTAATAACCACCATACGTCACCAGGCGGTGCAATAGTTCCTGATTGCCCAAACACATGGGAGGACCTTTGTGTGTAGGAGCTTCAGAACAGGAGATTTCACCTCAAGTTTGAATCCAGAGAATGAAGAAAAACAAAGGACAGGAAAATAATACAATACATTTATTGAAAAAACAAACAAATTACAAATTGTGATGAGTCACATTTTCATTCAAATATCAATTTACTTTGTGGATAACTGTTCTTCAATAACTTTTTACGTAGAAATAAACCTGGTCCAAAAACAAGAGTTTGGTAATGACTTGAAAGGTGTCAGTGACAGAAACTTCCATAAATTCAACTGGAATATAGCTTTGCAAATACAAAATCCCTTTTCAGTGTAATTAGGTTGTTTAAAATGATTAGTCCCTTTAAAAAGTGTTAAATGTGTGTCATGTGGACAAACAAGAAAATAGATTGTGGAAATAGATGGTTATTTTATAGAAGTTCTGTGATCACCACAAATGAAATTATGTTCACCTCAGTTCTACCTGGGGTGCAGACAAAATCTTAAAACCTTGGTTTGTAAAACCAAAACCATCTGCTAGATCAGTGGTTCCCAATCTGGGCTCAGGGTCCCAAAAACAATCTGAAGAGTCAAATAATGATGTCAAGGTTAATAAACAAAAACTTGTATACTATAAGAGGACTGTTTAAATGTTTGGTTTAAATCTATTTCAATTTCAGCTCTTCATGTAGACAAGCATGCAAAAACCATGTTTCATGTTCACACTGGGGCCAATGTATTTCTGTGAAAATGCTGCCACAGATATTAGTTGCTTCATATTAAAAAGGGGGGCACTGCAGAGATGTTACATGTAAAAACCAGTTACTCATGAGGACTATTAATGTGACTTGAAAACAGTTGTGTAATATCTTCTCTTCGTGGCTGCTTATATCAGATAAAATGATAAAAGGCTTCAGACTTCACATTTTTGACAGAAAGTCTGAGTAATAGGCTCGGGATGTTAAGTTTGAAGGACAGCAGTTCACCAGGCTGAGAGGGTCTAATGCATAACGCCATTAAGATATTGACATCAACAGCCTCTGCTTCTTAAATTTGGAGCACTCTTTAAAAACTCTCCTGAAAGACCCCGAGACAAAAAGGTTGGGAACCACTGTGCTAGACACCACCAGAGAAAAGAAAACATTTTCTTTTCTCATTGGAGTGAACTGACCCTTTAACATAACAACAAGACTCTCAAACATACACCGCCTTTAAGGCTGACTACTTACCATGTTAGTCTAATTCATACCAGACAGGACAATGCTATAAAAACATGTCACTTTAGGCATACACTTATATATATTTTTACACAACAGGTATGCAAGAGTTTTCCACCGTCTTTGTACATTAGTGATGAACTTTAACAAAAACATCATGTAATACAAGGCCCAGCTTCCAGTTGTACAGGACAGACCCACACTATAATGAAGATCAGGTACTTACTGGGTTTAACTGACCTGTCATGCCAGCTGAGTGGGTTTTAAGGCTGATATGGAGGGGCTACAGACAAAAACAAATACAAAGCAGTAAGTGATATGGGCAGAGGAAAAACTTAAGTATTTTCTTGCACCACCATGTTTTTTATCATCTTTGCATTTGGAAGAAAATTTGGAATAGGAAGGTGGGATAAAACACAAAACCACCCAGCAATACACACTAGCACTGCATTAAACATTACTTCATTCTTAAACTGTAAATTTAAGTGTTATCAAGCGATGTATCCTTGTGACCACTGTTCATTCTTGCGAAAGGAGATTTTCCTGTGTTTGCATTAGGTCATTAACGTTTCGAAACTTTTTTACTTTCTACATACTTTAACAGGGATAGATGCACTAGCAATCCTGCTTCTTTAAATCACAGCTACAGTCATGTGCCACTGTTTGTGTCAGAAACCCATATTCAAAATTTGACAGGGATAAAAAATTTTTAAAAGAGATAAATCTGTGGCAAACACTCATTGGTAAGGAAAAAGTCTGTAAGTAAGTGAATCACTAACCTTGTGTTCAAAAGAATTCAGCTAATCAATCTTAAACAACAACATTTAACACAAAGCTACTGCATTGCTGGGTTTGTTGTCTTGTTTATCCCCACTGTAGTGCATTATGGGGATATGACTATGAGAAATGATAAACACTAAAATTATAGCATTCATGCATGTTTCAATACTGGTATGCATGTAGGGACAATAAAGTTAAAGAATCCAGAGTGACATTTAATTTCTCTTCCACTGCTCTATAAGTGTATGGCAGTGTAACAACAAGTATAATTTATTCTGTAGTTATTTTCATCATAATCATGAGGTCACATGCAGTATTTTGAAACCAGAAGTTGGCCAAAATCATGTTTCGGGCTGGTGGTACATAAGAACAGAAAACTTATTTCATTTTATACTTTAATGTCCAGTCTATTATTAAGACAATGTAAGGTGAACTCTACAATAAATAGATGATGGCCAACTTGGTTTTTAAATACCTGATGAAGTTCTGTAGTTAAAAAGAGCCATATGATGTCTAGAAATACAACACCAGTACAAACCTTCATGACTCACCTCCACGTACGTCAGGACAAACCAGCATTGGATTTCAAGATGAATTTTATTACAACAGATTCATAAAACATTACAAAGGATGCATACAGGTACCCTTCTGACCAGGAAATATTAAAAACAAACCTGAAATAAGAGTAAAGCTAGCGACTGACGAGTCATGAATTTGTAACACTACGTAGTTGGAATCATTTTCATCACTGAGACCCTCACCAACCAAGGTTGGGGACGCAAGTCCAACAGCACCTAAACGTGCTGTGAGGGCCTCAATCAAACTATCAAAACAAAAAAAATTACAAAATAAAATTAAACAAATGTTTACAAGAGAAACTTGCCTTTTTAAGGGGTTGGTACGTTCATGTAACTCCAGCAGCTTCAAAAGAAATATGAATCATTTCAACACACTTCACTTCTATTAACCTGAGTGAAACCTATGGGGAAAAAATATGTCCTCACATGTATTCAAATAACAACAAAATAGCATTCAGGAACTTGTGTGGTGTTTGGCTGTTTTCCAATAAAGATGTTACATATAATGTCCACATGTTCTAATAGATAAAGTTGGTCTTCACCACCACTGGTCTGATTGCTCTTTGCTTGCAGCTAGGTTTGAATAAGCACAAGGATGAGAGAAAGGTGTTAACCCCAAACCTAATGTGGTGGCTGCTTTGCTGCTTCAGTAGCGTCCAGCTGGAGACATGACAGGCGGTCTCATGCCCATGGGAGGGCCTCCCTGGTAAGGGGGCACCATAGGAGGACCCTGCCCATATGGAGGCATCCCTCCAGGCATGTAGCCTGGCATGGCCTGAGGAGGAGCACCATACTGACCTGCAGAGAGAGCAGAACGTGTTGGTACTGTAATTCAACAGATTTAACAGCTGATGTCACTTTAACTTTGATTAATTAATTTTAATATGTAATCTAAATTATATTGTGAAATGACCAAACAAGATTTTTAAGTTTTTAAGGGGTAGCTCAATGAGGGGCCACGTGTTCAGGCAATTAATCATTCACATCTTTCATTGTGCAAAAATGAGAGAACTGACGCATTAACTACACATTATGTCACATTCTCAATCATATCAAAGTTGAAGACATAGGCAAGGCAAGACATACTGTTTATTTTTAACTTCTCATTGGGTCAACATTACATAAGATAAGTTAATTTAAAGATTCTGAAAAAGAGGAAGTGATAAAATCATCTGTGTTCTTGAGTTGCTTTACCATCTTCCAAAACTGTGACAGGTCGACCAACCTGTTGCCACCACTATGTCAAAACTTCACCTCTTTTACTTTCTGTTTTGGCCTGACACACTGAAGTGTCTCTCGTGTTCTTGCAACCTGCAGTAAACAGCTGCCTCTGTTGACTACCTGCTTGCTCTCTACATGGTGCATTCAGGGGCTACGAGGAAATTACAACATTACAAGTTGATTCACATCCAACTGTAAAAAATATTTTTTGCTGCACATCTCTAATATGTACTGCTCTTAAGAGAATAGGTTTTTACTTTTTATTTACATAAAAAGACAAAGAACCCAAGATTTTAAAATAACTGTGAATTTTAAGAATCATTACAACCACACTGAAAAAATACTGATTTCCTAACAAACAGTTCCTTACCATGCATGGGATGCCTCATGCCAGGCTGCTGTGGTGGCATCCCTTGCTGTGGGGGCATTATGCTGCCCACAGCTGCGACCTGGGTAGCAGCCACATGGGCCTGACCTGGCCTGGGTAAGAGACGCTGGTAACGAGGCAACTGGGCCTTCATCTCCTCCTGTTGGTGGGGACAACACACAAAGCGAACACTCAGACCAAGGAAATGCAATTATGCCCCTTACAGCACAGAGATGAACACAAAAAAAATGGAATTAGGAATTGGGTGCCAATGCTGGCCTGCCCTGATTTCACAATAAGGATATTTAAGTTCAGAATCATCCTTCAGAGTCAGAATATACAATCTATATGGTCCATTTGACACTGTAAATATCTTATTTTATGATACCAATACTCAAAACCAGACTGGTGGTTAAATACAGCACTAACTTATCCATTACTGTATTTGTACTATTATATGTATCAATCATTACTTACTGTGAAAAGGTCAAAATAGAAAGCTCAAGCAACTTACCAGTGAGATATCCTCATCAGGGTGGATCAACTTACTAGTTGCACTCGTGGTCGTGAGGGTGGCAGGCTTATTGGTCACTGTGGCTGGGGGTTTGGCCACAGTGCTGCTAGAGGGATTAGAAGAAGAAGTGGAAGAGGAAGAAGAGACAGAGGGCTGGGTGTAGGCTGGGAATGTTGGTTTGGGAGGGTCGGAGGAGGTGGCTATGCTGTTTGAAGCAGCAACTCCAGAAGTGCTCTGCTGGGCCTGTGCAAAGACATAATACAGGTAAATACAGATATCTGAAGGTAAAAAAGTCATGTTCAAACTGCTGCTTATTTACCTTTCCAAGATACAAAAAAAAAAAAAAACAAGACACAGAAGAGTCAATAGATAATACCTTTGTGAGAACCAGTATGTGGTAAATTACTTTAAGAATGTAAACCCACCCAACATTCAGTTTAAATCATATAAAAATTACATTTTATCTGGTCACTTGGAATATACTCAATCTAAATGTGGAAATTGTATATAAATTTGACTTGTAAACAACATTATGCCAGCAGATCAGTGAAATCTTTAATTGGAGAACTAAATTCTTTAAAAATTATTTGCAACTAGACCATTCAGGCGCAAACTGTGCATGACACAATAGAAATTAATTATCAGATGACAGGGCTCCAGACCAACAGTGTCCCATTGTCCTGGGGATGATAGAAAATATTTATGGGACCAACAGAATTGAGGAGGAATTTTTTTTATGTATGCATATCTTCACATAGCAAATGACCGATTGAGCTGCTGACTACATCAGCGCATGTCGTCTCATACTGTTACTATAGTTTCTATCAGTGGGTGAGGAAAAAAAAAATCTAAGGGGATTAAGTAAACTCACTATCGACGGGATATGCAACCCATTTTTTCCTTGACACTACATTGCAAAAAACAGATCCTTATTGATAATTGGCATGAGGAGAGCTGGTTAGCTGTTAGCAGCCAGCTGGCAGACGAGTCCTGTGGTGTGTTTGACTAAAGGAAGTGATAGCACAAGGAGCCATCGGGTAAACACACAGCAGCAGCGAGTTTCTGTCCAGAGGAAGCTAAGCGTTCAACAATCAACTGCAGTTGCATGTGACATCAAAACAAGTGTAAATTTAATCAATGGACACGATTACGTCTGCCAAGTAACTTTAAAGGTTGGAAGTAAAGCTACTATGAATGATTATATAACTATTGATGACAATGATATAAAGAAACATATTATAAATAAAATGTTTTAAATATTATAAAAAATATAAATATTTTTACTTGGGAATAGTTGACACTAGTTTTAAGGACGGTGGTCTGGAGCCCTGTGAGATCCAATTATGATACAAGAGATTAGGGGTGGGAAAAATGTTCGATTCTTCGATGCAACGCGATTCTCTCGCGATGATTATGTCTTGATGCAGATAAGTTAATAATTGGAATTTTAAAAATGAAATTAGTTCGCCCTCTGCAACATTCAGTTTGCCTGCTGCAGAGCGTAACAGAAAGCACCTGATGATTCTCTGCTGTACACGCATGTGCACCGAACACATATGTGCGCGTTGTTTATGTTTGAGCAGTGACAAAATGGCTGCAATGGCTAGCACCAAGACTATAACACCAGCAACGACTTCTCTGAAAGCTACTGTATGGCAGCATTTTGAGTTCCATGAAGTCGAGGGGAGAAGTGACCTACGTAGTTTGTAAGGTGTGTGGAACTCAACTTAAATACTTCTGCAACACAACTAATTTGAGTAACCACCTTGTGCGATACCACCCAGAGTTGGGAGAGAAGCTGCGATCTGTTGCAGATGCCATTTAATTGCACTGGATTTAAGACCGTATTCAGTTGTGGAGAATGTGGTGACAATGGTGTTGACTCTAGAGCCAAGATACAAAATACCATCTCAGAGTTACTTCACTGACACAGCCATACCAACGCTCTACAGTAAAACTAAAACAGAAGTTTTGGACACTTTGATGAAAGCTGGTAGGTAAGTAGTCATGTTTTAGTATGAGAGCTGATACATAGGTCCATAATGTGTTGAAATGCAAGCATTTTTATAAAGGCTACAGTATACTGTTTTTCTCTCAGGGATATGCTCATTGCCTGTAACAGGAAGACTCTGTTCATAGAAAGTCATATCCATTTGTGACAAAGAAAAGCCTTTTCTTTAATAAAATATTAGAGAAGGTTATTAATCTGTTGATTTTTTTTGATGATTATCACAAAAGTAGGAAGTGATTAGCAAACTGAGCAGCAAACTCAGATTTAATTGTCAATATTATTTTTAAACATGGATCGAAATGTACAAAAAAAAAATGGTTGCATCGAGGTGCATCGATAATCGGTTTAGAATCGAATCTATGACCTCAGAATCGTGAGGTGCCAAGAGATTCCTACCCCTACAAGAGATATAAGTATAACTAATCAACTGATTAGTACCAATTCAGATTGTGGGATAAAAAAAAAAAAAAAAAACTAACAATGTGTTTCACTCATTTCAAAGCATGATAAGTCGTCATTGCAGAATGCATGCGTCAGGAGGTTAGGAGGGGTGGATGATGCAAAATAAGATCAATGTAGATCCACTGCTATGCCTCATTCTGTGTTAATTAAAGCACATGCACAGAAATAAAGCTCAGACAAAAAAGTGTCAGTTATCGTCAGGGATAATTATCCTCGGACACCAACATCACAGCCAACGTGCTCTGAATCTTGAATTTAGATGCACAAGTAGGCCAACATGGCAAATACTGTTAGAAATCAGCCCAGTTTAAAATTCAAGAATTTACAGGCAGATTAATAAGTAAAGCGACATGCAGCTGCCACAGTCCAAGTCAAAGTCCTGTCTGTGAGCATACTTGTGGCGTGTTAGGAAAGGGAGACTGGGAGGAGACAGACTGAAGGTCTGCAGGTGGAGAGGAAACAGCTGTTGTGCTGCTATGAACACCAGAGCCCATCTGCAGCATGGTGGAGAGGAGATCACAGCGTTGTACAGCATGTAACATGTCCACATAATCTAGCCAAATTCAATCATGAGAACAGAACATACTACATGATAGCAACACTGATTAGAAAAACAGAATGGGGAGTTGAGTAAGAGGAACAGCTGACTACAGAAAATGAGGAAATAGAAAATAAGAAGTGCTGTGTTCATAATAAGGTATAATCTACATTGACAATGAGGGCAATGCCTCAGAAACATGGTAACTGTCTGAAATGTCTGTGTGTGTCTTGTTAGAGGGGTTACACTGTGCCCACCTGTGCTGCACTGGGAAAGAGAGGTTTAGTGATGGCGGGCTGGGCCGCTGGTGCGACCGGTCGACTCTGCATTGCTCCTGCTGCGGAGGCTGGGGCCATATGGGGCATCCCTGGCCTTGGAGCCATGTGAGGTGGCATTCCTAAACAATCAACCAAACAGGTCATTAACCCTTCTTACAGCATATTACATTGAAAACATATACAGAGCAAAATACAGATGCAGCTAGAATGCCACTCCATTGAGAACTCTTACATTTAACATACAAAGAATGACACATATTCATCTACAATTTAAAAATGTAAGAAACGGGAGTTGTTTTTTTCTGAGGTCATAATTTGTTAGAATACATACATTTCCAAGACAATGTTGTCAACCTGTGAGTGTAATAGATTTTAAATGTCCTGTGATATATACAACCAAAACTCACCTGGGGGTATACCAGGCATCCCTGGCATCATGGGAGGCATCATCCCACCCATTGGCATCATGCTGCAGAAGACAATAAGATCATTATGATTTGCTGTCACTATAACTACAGTAAAGCAATATGTAGTGTGTACCTCAAAATAAATAAGATATATTGTGAACATATGAATAAAGAATCAAAAATGAACTTGAATCTAAAGTGTCATTCAACAGTCAATGAGAGAGCACTTACCCTGGTGGCATTCCATGCATGGCAGGAGGCATGCCATGCATCATGGGAGGGACACCCGGCATCATAGGAGGCATTCCTGTAACAATGAGACAAAGGACATGCTCTGTTTACTTGCGGCTTAAATTGTATCAGTATCAACTGTCCTAAATGAAAATGATCAAATATCATTCCGCCCAGACAGAATGATACATAACCAGGCAACTGACCACACAGCAGAATACATGTGCACTAATCCCACACCCTCTCCAATGTTGTAGTGCTGTATGGAGACAGCGCGTGCACTGTTTTTATCAAAAAACAAAACAAAACAAAGGGTTTCTACTTATTCCCTGACACCAAATGCAAGACATTGTCAGAACCCCTACAAAAAAAGTCATGATCCATTTTATGACCTTTCATGACATTTCATGGTTACAAACCCTCAACAGCCAAGAATGAATTCTGCACTTAAGCCTTATAATAAGGATGGAAGAGGGCAGAATTCAAAGTACAATGACCTTTCAAGTTTAACTATTTAATCCTCTAAAATATTCTTAGGGCCTGAATTTTGTTTGCTAGCTTTATATTTCAACTTCTGTCAACTTCAATACTTTGACCCCAGAGATTCTGATATTTGTAATTTTGTAATTTGTAAATTTGTAAAAAAGGTCCTTGCCTTGATATCCTCCAGGGTGCATCCCAGGAGCACCAGTCACAGGAGGCATCCCAAGCTGGGCCATTGGAGCAGCATAGCCTGCCTGGGGCTGGACAACAGCAGCCTGCTGTGCTGATGGTCCTGCTTCATCATCGTCATCATCGTCTTCATCAGAATCATCCTGATTGTTCTTTTTCTTTTGACTCTCTGAAAATAAAAAGATAACACTCATACCAAAAGCTAATTGATGCGCTTAAACAAAATGTGAATTAAGAACAAGGGACTACAAGAAAATATACATACACATTATTGGACATTATTATTCAATTAACTAAGACGATACCCTGTGATTTGCCTTTCCCTTTTAAAAGTTGCTCAACAACTCAACTTTAAGTACTCAAAGATACAATCATTGTCGTTTTTACCAACAGTTGTAAGAAAAAGCACATTTCATTGTACAAACCTTGCGATTTCTGTTCCAACGTTCGTCTTCTTTCTTGCATGTCTTTCTCTGGAATCCCTTCCATACCATAGATCTCCAACTCAATGTCTGTTCTTCCAGGAATTGCATTTGGTACACTGTCAATCGTCTCTTTGTGCACCTGAAACACATGCATAGTGAGCCAGTACATACGGTCATAACACTGAGAGCACATGCATTTCCCTCCTTATGAAGGACAAGTAATTGAGCCTTCAGTACCATAATGTTCCAGGACCAAAGGCACTTAAATGAAATTAAGTAAGATTTACGATAAAGGAAAATGCACCCACCTGCATGCAATGAATAGCCAAGCCTGGGCCAGTGTACAGTTTCTTGTGGCAAATATGGCATTTAAAATGCTTTGCCTTCTGATGCTGAATCAGGATCTTTTCATCATCAAAGTCTCGATTACAGTACCTTGTGTAAGGAGTAAAGGAGAAAAGCACCAACAATATACCATGCTACAGCAAAGTTCATCAAGACAGAGAATCACTTGAAAAACAAAGGTGGTCATTATTGCCTCAAAGCTAAAACCTGCGTCTTAATTAACATTACGCATTTTGAGGTCCGACATATCAAGTTGAAACGTTACCTAACAACTCGAAATAAACAAGGTATCAGAGTTATTATCAGTGACGCTTAGATCGTAATTGTTTTCCTGTATCGTCAATGCATGGCTATCGGGTTAGTTAACGTTAGCCATCATCGGAGCGGAGCTTACGTTAGCTTAGCTTGTTTCCTTTACCAATCCTGTAAACTTAACGAAATTAACTGCAGCGTGAATGTACTCGACACCAAATGTTTAACATATATCAAATATAAACTGAATAAAATCCACCTGCAAAGTGCTGATGTACTGAAGTCTAAAATGACCAAATATTTAAGCTAACGTTAGCGTCTGACGCTAGCTTACAATAAGACAACAGTACGGAGAGGCTAGCTGAGGCCCTCCTTCTGTCGAGCTAACGTTAGCCTCTCGCATTTCTACGTTGGTTGTTTTGTCATCCAGACAAAAGGATACCAGCACCATGGCTTCATCTGCTTCTTCTTTTTTCGTCCCATTTTTGAGGAATACTGAAAAAACAGGCGTTACAACGCAAAACACTATTCTTATTATCTGTTTGACAACAGCATGCTGTAGTCCAGTGACAACGCCGAAAATGGCGCTTAGCTGGAGGAAGTTCTGGTGGACACGAAAGTCTCGCGAGGAACAGAAAACAAACGTCACGTCACAGACACGCCCCTAGACTTAGAGCCAGATGGATAATTATGATCTCAGCAGGTTTCTCCAGTGACTTTCTTTTAAGATATTGCAATGATTTTAAAGGGTTTCTTACAGACTGCAAATGGTGTTGTTATGTGAGACCCTGCCTTGTTTTACATCATACATTTAATATCATATGATTACACACATGAATAGCAAAAAGTATTTCCTGATTTTACTACAGACCTACCAAATGGCATAATGTCAGACATCTCAAACATGTCTTATGTTCAACATTTCTCAGCTTCCGTAAAGCTTCTGATCGGCTGTTTGAGTTAAATATAAGAATTAGAATTCCAATCAAATACAATGGGATGTCAAAGAGATGTTACATCTGGCAACCGGCCTTTTTTAGTAGATTAAACTATGTCTTGTTTTTTTCTGTTCAGTTATCTATCTATCCCATATCCCTCTATCTTTCTCTATCTTTCTCTATCTGTACACTGTTCAGCAGTGAGTCCATAACTGTGGGTGTTCTGTCTGACCTCGCACACCAACTTTGCACATTCATATTATTGCAGGTTGTTATATCGTCAGTGTCCTCTTGATGGAGACAATGTTGCAGAAATAAAACTTGGTCTAGCGTGTTGGCGAAATAGAGACATTTAGCATTCAATCTGTGATTGGACTGAGCATATGTATAAAATAGCATGTGGCGTTGTCCTAAACAACTGAAGTAAATGGGGTATTGTTTTAGAATGTAAATAAAATTTCAATTTCAAATTCAATTTGAGATACTACTGTGAAGATTTTGCCTTCAAAATGTCAAAATATCGCTTCAAATCAATGTGGGAAGCTTGAAGCTTCTAGAGACTTAGATTATGACAGCCAAGCTGTATGGAGCTATTTAATGGTTTCTTTTCAGTAGTGTTTTTAGGTTTTGAAAACAAGTTTCCATTTACATCTGCTGCGAAATAAAAAGGGCACCAGCTGCAGGTGGTGGAGCACCAGAACGCTGTGATACATTTGTAGTGAAACATTTCCAGTTCTTTTCTAGCAAGTGGTGCATCACATTTTCTTGACGAGACAACAACCTCTCCAGTGTGGCTGAAATGAAGCATGTCACAGCTGCCAGGGGGAGTAAAGACTTTATATTTATTCTTACTTTTAGAAAAACACGTTCAAAGTCACATATGGTGTAACATAATAATGTTTGGTTGTCAGAATACTTTGGCCACATGGCATCATAATTGCCTACGCCGTATAAATACTGGAGACCACAGAGTTAACCAAAGCACCAATTCCACTGTCACAGCAACATCTAGTTTGAAACATTAGTAATAATTATTCATCAGAGTATAACCTGTCAACTTAAGTCCCACTCCTTGCATATTAAAACGGGCCGAATTGTAACAAGTGCTGCTCTCAGCAGGCAGCTTAAATGCAGAGACACTACAAATGCATTCAGACAGATTTTCCTTCCCTGCAGCTCCACTTGTCTTCTCTTTCTCACCAGGGTGAATGATTACCTTTGAAATTGGAGATTTATGAAGGGGAAACACAACTGAGGCGGCTTTCCTTGGCTGCCTAATGAATTTTTCATTGTGCGTCTTCAAAATCGCTACTCTCCATATGGTTGTGCCGGCTAGACGGAGAAGACGTTCAGTGACAGCTTAAAGGGTCCCTCCTCTAAATGAATTATGGTTGACTCTTGTTTGCTCGCACATTTCATTGATCACTTTGATGTCTGCTTTGGGTTTGAGGTTTGAAGCTAATCTGGTTTCAAGGCTTTGGACAGGTTTGGTTTGAGCACTCTACTTTGAACAACAGGGGGTGATTCCTGGTCCTGAATCTGGAATAAAACTGTGTGTGTGTGTGTGTGTGTGTGTGTGTGTGTGTGTGTGTGAGCACATGTGACCTTGAAGCTGTGCAGGGCTACTATATTTAATTGCAGAGTTTGGGGGTTTTGAGCTGTTGGTTGGACAAAAGAAGCAAATTAAAGACGTCACTTTGGGCTCGGGGAAATCACGATGGGCTAGATTTAACTTGAGAGAAAATTTGGCATATTAAAGGTTGCAGCCTTTTTTTGTGACGTTAATGAGACACTGATACACTGTAAAAAAACATTCTGTATAATTTACAGTAAAATACCAGCAGCTGTGGTTGCCAGAATTTTAGAATTTCAGAAATGTTTTATTTACACTTAATTACCATGAAAAAGACATATATATATTGTAAACCTGTTTTTGGAAATTTGCTTTAAAAATTAGCAACATATATTCTGTAAATCTAATTACAGTCTAATTCAGTGACAAACACAATACAACTGTATCATATATTACAGTATTTTCCCATGAATTTTACCAAGGTTTATGTAAATTTACCATAAAATTGTGTGTATTCTACTTCAGTTAAGTACTGTTTCCTCATTGAGGGTACTTCAGTGTATCTACGGTGACATACTTTGGTTTTGATGGTCTGTCAGCATTGTTTTCTTAACGTAATTCTTAAAAGTGTTCATGAGGACAGAAATCCAAAGTTAGATCCAAAGAGATCACATGTTGTTTCTGTATAAAAACGGTTTAATGTACTCCAGTATGTACATATCAAATCTACAAAATATGCACAATGTTAAAATATCATCAGCGATTTACCCCCCACTCCTTTTGTGTCGTAGCCCTTATTATGTACAATCCCAGACCATTTTTAACTCATTCTTAAATAGGATACATACAGAATATAGCTAACATGTCACAATGCAAACAATTTACACAACATACCAGTATCACCAAGTTAAAAAAAAATAAAATAAAAATCAACAGCAAATGCATGTTAAAATATTAATCTGTATATAATGACATTATAATAATATTTGTGCGAAGCAGTTACCACTGTAACATGAGGTTAAAGTACAGTACAGTTTGAGACCTACAGCTCAGGGCTGGGGTCGTTCTCCGTCCGCTTCAATCAATTAACATTTTCATGTGTGACAAAAAACTAATGAGAGAGCATCGATTTACTACTATGCCCCATTGCCTCCCGATGTGAGAGTGAAACGACCCCAGCCTGGATGTAGTCGAGGTCAGGCATGTGTGCTCTTCTACGTTTGGTAATGAGAAAAACGACTAGATCTTTTTCTGAGTGGCCCAGCTGTCTGCATCTGTGAATGTTTTGACTCTTCTAAATACAACTCTCTTTAATTCACCAATCAATAAATAAACTCCTTTTGCAATTTCTCATCCATTGCAAAAACTCTCTGCAAATGCCAAGAGGTGTCACAAAAATGATTTTGACTGCATTTCTGGGGTTGTCCCGAAGGTGTCAGTGAGAGACTCTTTAGAGATCATGAAAACTTCACGGTACATTCAGCCACCGCCTCACAGACAAAATGAGATTCATTTTTCCTACACAAAAAGCAATTTGTCAGGGGACGTGCTCTTTCCCTGGAGCGTGTCGCAATGTTTTGGCATCATTTTTGAAAGCTTAAATTCTGAATGGCACTTCTGCTTCTTTTTTTTTTATCTGTACACACAATGGTACAATTGTCAAGTCAAAGACAAGACTTAGAGGTTCAAATAGAGCTGAACATAAATTAATCCTTCTCTGGGGAGGTGCCAAATGCTGAAAGCAACACTGAAAGGTAACCCACACTCTCCTTCAAAGGTAAATTCACAATAACTATTTAAGGTGGCTCAATGCTCTCTCTACATCCTGCTGTCTGCTCAGTCTAAACCTCTCAACCATTTGAAAACGATGAAATAACACCAACTAAACCTAAATTCTCACATGGCCTTACTCTTTATTTACTGCTTTTGAGGGTGCAGGCAGATTACAGGATTTTCAGGAACCTTTCTCCGTCAGAAACAGGGTTTAAGTTTCTGTTTGTACTTCAGGGTTTTACTGCTGTCACCCTACACAAGAGGCAACCGTGCAGAAATAATACTTTCATCAGGCCGACGTCTCCACGAGAAGGCACCGTTGGATTGAGGCGGCAGAGGCAGAGTAGGTTAAGCCATGTGGTTGTGTTAGATCCGAGGCTTCTCATTTGTCAACACAGTCTTGTCAAAACAAATGTCCCACTGGCTGATACTCTTGAGACAAACGTCCAGCAGAAATGTAGACAAAGAGCGGTTGGAGGTTGGCTTGCACGGTTAGTGGGAACAATCGTAAGGCTTAACCTGAAAAGGTAGCAGGCGGGCTGAGAAAGGTAAGATGAGAGCGTCAGCAGGCGCTGCTGCATGTCAGGTTCCATCCGAGACGGAAGAGGATGGTGGCTGACAGTTCAGATCTCATCCAACCAGGAGGTTAAGCATCTACCAATGGAGGAGTAGTCTATAGGGGATACAGTGTCTTGACATACGCTTCTGTAAGTCACGGCGGCGGTGGCAGTCGCACGTCCAGCAAGCTGTAGGCGAAGATGTTCCAAAAGACAGCGCAGAGCACAAACAAGGTGTAGACGCAGAAGAAGATCCAGAACAGCGACTGCTCCTGGAGCCGCTGCTCATAGTTCTGCAAGACCACCACACCCAGCGTCAGGCCGACCACCACCCCTCCCAGGTGAGCTACAAAGCTGGGGTTGGGGCACGGAGGGAAGGCCGGAGGGTAGAAGCGCAGCCACACCGCCCGACCAAACTCTACACTCACTGCGATTACACAGACACAGAGAGGGAAAAACACAATATTAGCTAGATATAGGGGGGAATCGACAATTAAACAGTGGTTAACTAAAAAACGAGTGGTTAGCTATTAACAATATAGACAGCGCAAAGTGTGAAAAGTGAAAAAGCAGAGAAAACTACAGAAGTATACTATAGAGTTGGCCCCGGAAGCAAAAGGACGTGCTCATAAAGCAGATATACATCACACTACATTATGCAAGTGGAGAATATATCAATTTCTTGTAGAAGGTAGAAGAGTTGCTTCTATTTTTGTATCATCTTCAGGAAAAAGACTTCTGCACACTGTCCACTTCACTTGCGATTAAGTTTTTTGACAACAGCGTTTCGGTACTTAGACCTTCATCGGGTTAGATAAGTCTTTTTCCTGATTTTGTCGGCCTTTGATCTTCTCATGCGCACCTGTCGACACTAAGATGTGCAAAAAGCTGCACTCTGTATTTTTTTATCATCTTGAAAAGAATTTACATAACAGGAAGTACAAATTTCCCTCAGTGTTCCATGCGGTGGAGGGATAGTGTCACAAATAGGGAATTTCATACTAAAAGATCTGTAAACCAGAAAGATGGGCCCTTAATTTGTCTAACTCATACTACTGAAGCCTCATATTAACTTTAGATCAATTTAATGTGAACTGATGCTTTGATACAGTGGAGGAAGAGTCTGAACCGGTGTTAAAACAGAGATGCCATCAAAAACATTTCTAAATAAAAGATTGAGGAGGACAATGTTTGAGTTGACAAAATGTTTTCATGTTCTTCAATTCTTTGTATATTTGAGATCTGGAATTCCCGATTCAAAGCCATGTCTCTTCTGAACAATGGGGGTCAAGTGTAAACAAATCTTGTGGTCAAGATGCACCAGAAGACTGACCCACTCGCCAGCAAAAAATAAAACAAAATATGGGAGGTTCCCACTAGGCCCCATGGTTGTGCTCAGTCTCATTACAGTATTATGTAAGCAGCATACCACATATTCCAACAATTAACTTGACTTTGAGCCGAAAAGAACTTCATTTTTGTTTCAATCTTTAATCTTCCTTCCTCTGGAGGGAAGGGATGTACAAAAAAGTAATCCGAGAAACAGCAAAGATGATCTTTTCCTCCACAAATATGTATCTACATAATCCCCTTCCCTTTATGTGCTGTTGGCCAGTCCTGCATTCCCTGGACTCCCACATTGGCTGCAAAGTGATTTGGTAATGTCACATGAAGAAATTAACAGGGGCGGACTTTGCCTCACCACACTCAGCAGCTCTTCATGGGTAAAACTGTCTCTATATGCTGAAGCTGCACTGCCAGAGGGTTTAATATTGTTGCCTTTGGATGAAATTCAGATCTCTCTAATGAGATTAAACTCTGGTGACAGAAACAACTCTTCTTAAGATGAGGTCAAAGATGAGTGTGGCATCTTTAGTCAGACTTACTGCAAACCAGAGCCATGGCCATCCGGAATAACTTAAACTGACACTTCATTCCCGACCAATTCTACAGAAAGAGAGAGGGAGAGGGAGAATACATGAGGACATTTTCAAGTTCTGAAGACAGAACACACAGTGCTAGAAGGTCACGTCCTCCTCAGACACACACACACAAGCGCACACACATGCTGACATAAAATGACATGAGATTTCACCCTCTGTCTCAATTCACGTCAATTTTGAAAAGCCCCAGAGACACTCTGACCCGCAATCTGTTCTTGCTGTGTTAGATAATAAGATTTCAGCTGAGGAGGAGGAGGACAAACTCCTCAACTCTGACCCCGAGGATGTTGTGGAGGATCAGGCCGGGTGCACGATGAGTACCCTATTACACGTAACAGAGGTTCACCTGAGTGCCTTCTGCTTCATGTGTCTGTGGACGGGGCGTTCAGACCCAACAGAGCAGACGCAGATGTCAGAGTGCAGCGGGATGAGATTTCCTCACATGCTGTCACATAAACATGCGCACACACTTTCTGATCTTTGGGAGAAGGAAAAACTGATGGTGATGGTGAGGAATGTGTGGCATCTGCAGATAGAGCAGCACCTGCTGGGCCCCAAAACAGGCTGCTTTGATGATGTGGCAACGTTCTGTAGTGACAGGACGGCTGAGTGATGTGATAATCATCTGCACACACGCGCACACACAGACAAACTTACCATTACTACATTGGCCAGATGTGCTGAGACCAGAGCGTACACGCCACCAGATGATCCAACCACAGGAGCCGTCATATCAGTGACGGACACCGCTAGAGACCCTGTAGTGATGACAGAGAAACTTGTTATTGGTAAATAAGTGTGGTATGCTTGTAGTATCAGATTAAGGCTTTCTGGCACAAATTCACCTACATCTAAAGTGCATGGAGAAGGGAGTTCAGTCGAAAGAGGTCAAAACACCAGCAAGTAGAGCAACTTTATTGTTAGACCAACATCTTTCACCTTGGGGCCTTCATCAGAGTCATCTCAAAACACATGACAAACATTTAAATAAGGTAGATATGGAATGATATGCATATCGGCCAATGGGGCACCTACAGGGTTGGCTTGGCTGTATGGTCAATCTTTGTTACAAACTGGCAGAGGGGGAAGGCTAGTGTCCAATAGGAGACACAGGTGACACCAGATTGTAATATACAGTTGATGGATCAAATACGGTTTCACTTATTTCCTTTTTTTGAATACTTGAGAAAATTGCTAGAGTTCTGACCTCTTCATTCTTATGAAGAATGATCTACCTCTATAAATAGCAACAAGAAACACCTGAAGGAGAATGTCCTTAAAGATTGCTACTTTTAGAAATGACACTGAACTTTTGACAGAACTAGAAATATACAATAGTGTTCAATCTCTGATTTCTATTTTTTTTTTTGTTTCATTGCTCAAAATACAAACACGGAGGAAACAGCCACCACGTTTACATTTAAAGGGGCACTTTGTAGTTTTTGCTAAGAAATTCAAACCCAGAATTAAAAAATGTATAATATTAATAATATAAACTCAGAAATTTATCATAATAATTAACATATAATTAATCAATTATTATATATTTAATAAACAAGTTGTTCCAGGACACTGTAGCTAGAAAGGTGGCAGGGTCCGCCAAATATTATTCATTCAGGAAAATGAAGACAGTTTGTTCTTGTTTCTTAAGGCATGAAAAAACAGTCAATGAAGATCTTTCCCAGAACTACATAGTGCACCTTTAAATATTATCACACTGAGGGGAATGAATGAGGAGTGGACAGGCCACAAGGAACTTTGATCATGTGTTGATTCTGGTGGCCCCTGTGGACAAAAGAAGTTTGAGCAACACCGCCTTGTGTCTGAGGATGTTGACGGCCATGATGTGAATCCCACCCACTGACGTGCATTACAAGTAAAAGAAAGTAGCCAATCTTCTCTCTGATGATCTCATTTGCTTATGTAGGCGAAATAGAGACACCTTGCTTGTATGAATAATAGTAAAGTCAGAAAATACTGAATTACATTAGCGGTTCAAGGTTCACTTTTGGAAACGGCAATTGAGAGAACAAATTCTGCTAAGGTCAGCAATGATCTTTGAATCTCATCTTTTAAGCCAACATGGACAAGTTGGTCTTTAAAACTTCTACACCAATATTCAGTCTACTTTCAGCTCTGTTTTTGGTTTCAACCAACAAAATGTCTGGCTCTTAAGCTGCTACATGCTCCACTATGTTCAAAGCTAGGTGCTAACTTTGTCCGTCTACTGTTTGGTGATGAGCAGGTCGTCCACAGTGGTGTATATCAGACCTTTTCTGCTGAAAACTATGCAATGAGAGCGAGTGGGAGGACTTAGCGATAATTCTCGGTGGGTTCATCACTATGAGCAACACATTTTACATACACGTCCTCACATGATCTGATTATAGCTGCTTTACAGTGTTTGTAAAAAAAAAAAACAGGTTAAATTTGTTTAGCCTGGCATTTGGCCATTTTGGGGATAAATGGATAAATATACTTTATGCAAATGTTCTCAAATGTGGTACAATTCTAAACGATACAGTACTTTGTTTATTTTAAATGCGTCTCGAGCTACAATCTTCGGTGTGAACTTCCAGTATTCAGGAGAGAAATTTGAATATTTTTCCCTCAGAGGATAACACTGGCAGACACTGTGACTGGCTAATTTAAACTGTTTTTGTACAAACTGTGACCCGCTGTGCTCTGAAAACATCTATTCTGAATGGCATAAAGGCTGCTTTGCCTCTCGCTTTTTACTGCGAGCGTGTCATAAATAGGCCTTCATGAATAGAGGCGTGTTTATACTGTACCAGTGCACACTGTGATTTGTATGTAAAACAAATGCATTCATACAAATCGCAAACAGCGAATTACTCTCTTTAGCACCTCGGCACCGATTCATCACGTGCACAATAGATTCAATCAAGCACTTCTATTTATTTCTATTCAAGCATTCAAAGTTGAAACACGGGGTCATTCAGAGACCGAGTCCACTGAGGAAATGTGGTCAGACTGGGTGCCAGGGGCAGGGTAGAAAAAAGAAAAAAGGAGAAAGAGATATGCTTAGTTGAACTATTAAATCAAGCAAAGAAACTCTCTCCTTTTATTTCTCTCTCTCTCACACTCTATCCACTCTTCATTTCTCAGTATATCTTTTCCTTCGCTTGTCTCCATGGCACTGACCTGTGTACATTATTGATGCTAAGTATATGAGACTCAACTGCCCACGCTGCATACAGAAGGAGAGCGCATGAAGCTGCTGATGAATGGTCCATACTTCCCTCTAAGTTCACACACCTTCCCTCCGTGTCTCTCTTTCTCTCTCTCTAAAACACAAAGGCGCCTGATTAGCATATAAATGCATAAATGCGTGCACATACACTGTGCACATACTCATACACAGAATATGCAGAATTTGGAACTACTGTCACTTGTTTTTGTTTCAGTCTTGTTTTGCATCTATTGGTTAGAACAGCTAAGGCTTGTTCTTGTTTGTGAAGCCTTATTAAATGGTAGATTTGAACACATTTACAACATAGAGGACTGAAACATAATCTCTATGTTTCCTGATAATCATACTTCTTGCAGTACTTTTGGGGCAAGGACCTACAATGCTTACTCCAGAAAATGAACTAAATAAACAGGCCCATGAGCAGTAGATGCCATTCAGATATTTAATCCTTTGTGAGATGTCTGGTTTAAAAAATGCTGCAGGCTAAGCTGGGCCCTCAAATAGCTATAAAATCAACCGTCTAAGCTTAAGGCACATTTAGCCAACCTCGTAACTGTGCACATTAATGCCGTCGTGTGGTTTGGACGCTGCTCAGGAAACCATTCCACCCAGCAACATTAAGTCTCTCTCTCTAACAGCAGAGTATATCACACTAAAGGCACACGGTTTATAATTACAGAAGACAGAAAGCGCTCTGGAGTTCACAGATATCAAATCACCATAAGGAGGGATGACAGGATAAGCCACGGCATCTCAATCACAGTGCTTTTTATGGCAGCGGGTACAGCATGAAGGGAAAGAACGCATGCACAGACACAGTTTGAGAAAATATATAGCCCCACATACAGTAGAATACACCACAGATGTGTAAACATGATACAGATGCAACTGAATTCCCTTTAAGTCTGCGTCCTTACATTGCTTCATTCTGTCAGCATGTTTAAGGAGTTTTGCTTTTGTACATACATTTTTGTGCTGATATTTTGGGGTGTTTGGGGATTTTTTGGATGTTAAGCGTCAAGCTACACACTTCTTTATAATAGACAAATAGTCCAAAACTGAAACCACTGAAAATTAGACAATAGTTTGATTAAACCATTGAAAGAACTGCAGAAACTGACAACACTGAATATTTAACAGGGGATAGTTTTGTGAAAACACACCATGCATCGTCCCGTTCATGAGGGAACCTCAGGGAATTCAGTTCCTGGGGTGCATAATAACACCAAGGTTCTTGTTTGCATTTTCACATTGACTGTATCTATATTTCATGAACCGCGGTTCTTTCAAAACTATACCTATCAACCCAGGAATGAGTTTTTAAGGGTAACTTAAACAACTGTACACATTTAAGTGTGTTTAGAGGTCTTGTCGAGTACCAGAGGAAGCTGCATGTAATCAAATAATTTGCCTCCAGTGATGTCACTCAGTTGCTAAATGGCATTGCGGGTCACCAGTTTTGAAAAGCAGTCCCTTGGTCTAGCATTGCACTCCTAAAACAAATCATCAAATCTGATACAACATAAACCAGAGATAACACTTTTTTAAATTTCTTTACAGAATTATAAAATCTATAAACCGCTGTGTGGTGTCTTTGTGTTTGATAAGCCTTGGCAACTGCAATGAAATTATCCCAATTCTCATGGATAACCCCAAGTGAGTCAGTGTGCCAGCTTCCAACCCCGCGTTTTCAAAGAAATATGTGACAGAAAGTGAAACAAAAGGACCATTCAAAAGCCAAGCCTGACATTTAGCTCCAAATACGACTTTCCTTTTTTGCCTAATGTGGGGCCTTCTCAGGTGTGTGAACCCTAATGGCAGCACAGCAAGGTGGTGTAAGAGCAGCGTCTGACTCACCAGGTCATTAAACACTGCAGAGTAATCTAAGCAGTTTGTTGATTACACACACAACAATCACACAACCACACACTGGAATGAACATATACACTGTGTGTACAATATGTTTCCTCGCTATAACAGGCAAACAGTGGGGGAAGATCAATTCAAAGATCATTTTTCAATCAAGCCTCTCAATTGATTATCATGTTTTAAAAAAGGAAAATGCACATAAACCTAAATAAAAAAGGTAAAAAAGGTAGCGGCTTTTATTCATTTGAATACATTTGAAATCATTTTGAATCTAACTGTGACCCTAAATCATATAATTAAGCTTTTCATTCCCAAGGTTACACCCTTTAAAAGCATCCTGCGCTACTTCCTTCCTCTTCACACACAAGAGACACTGAAACACCTGGTTCAGGACACTTCCACCTTTTGTAGTTCCTGTGTTTAGGCAGTGTGTCTGGGCAGGGTGTCCTCCATCCCTTTAATTAACTTGCTTTAATAACATTATTGTGGTTTGCGTGCACACTCAAAAACACAAATGCACACACACACACACACACACACACACACACACACACACACACACACACACACACACACACACACACAGGCAAGGACACAGTCTCTTGGAATTCCTCGGCAGCAGGCCCCAGGAGGCCTGTAGTTTTTACAGTCCAAAGTGGCATCTCATTTATCTTAACTGTTCTCCCAAACTGGAGAGAACGAACAGGGGACATGAAGGGGAATAACAATGCACATCAGCACTCATAATGAGACTGACTCTGTGGTTTAAGTGACTTTTTTTTAACTTTCTCTCTCTGTTGTTTACTTTCTTGTCAGTCTTTTCTGTCTTTGCACACATGTACCCTGCCTGTTGCCGCAGCTGCATCATGCAGACCCTGGGCGTTATTGTGTCCATGAATGAGAATTTGTGTGTTTACTTGCGAGTCCATTGATATCATCAAAGTGTCAGAGTGTGTGTCGGCCCTAGAGGGTCATTGACCTCTCTCTGTGTCATTACTTGACCTCTGAACTCTGACCTGACTCCTGTAAAGTGCCAGCTGAGCCCCTCTCTGTTCACGATTACATGAAGGGAAATGAGGCGGAAGGAGAAAGGAGAAATAGAAAAAAAAGAAAGGGGTAAGAAAAAGAAAATTAAAGAAATAAGAAATAAACATTTAAAAAGGAGAGCTTTGAAATGTCTGAGGGGTCTATCTTTTTTCCAAATGGTGTAAATGTTGAGGGCACAGCCTTTTGTAACATAACAAGGTTTGGTGCATCTAAAACCATATTCCATGTTTTGTTAGTCTTGTAAAGCACTTTGGATTGCATTTCATTTTCTTGAAAGGTGCTCTATATATGAAGACTGATTGATCGATTGATAGATTTCAGTATCACATAAGAAAAGATAAGATAGAAGAGAAATATTTGTTGTTAACGTGCAGTGAAATAGTGAGAGAGTAAGAGTTAAAAGATGTCCATTTAGTCTTCAATTCAAAACTTTAAGTCTTTAAGTCAAATCTTTAAGTTAAATTCTGCTCCTCTTCTCAAATCAGGCCTACAGTACACATGTTTTCATAACGTATAGCCTTTTATAGAAATAATCATTCATAAACCTGCTGCTTATGAAACACTGATATACAGTGAGAAGCAAATATTCGTTTTATCACATCCACCCACGTGTTGCTAAATATTGTGCGAATCGTGACTTTGGCTCCAGTCCTTCTGCTGCCAAAACATTTTTTAAAAAGGCCCGGACCAGACACAACAAACCCAAACATTACAACCAACACAACAAGAACCTGCCTCCTCTCTTCCGCCAGTGGTCGATATCTAATTAAAACAGCAGATGCGTTAGAGTGTGTGTGCGTGTGTGTGTCTGTGTGTACATAAGTGTGTGTGATTTATGGTGTGTTTCCTCCTCATTTCACTGCGAGGTTAATGCTACAGGCCACTGCAGCTGGTATCCCCAGGGTGTTTGTCACTGACCCCTATATGCACACACACACACCACACACACACACACACACACACACACACACACACACACACACACCACACACAGAGAGACTCAGAGATAGAAAGAGAATAAAGAGACATCATTTTCATGAATATTAAACAAAAATCGCTCTGGCTGAAATTGAAACCCTGCGATCCTCTTGGCTTTTTCCTGACATTAGTAACACACACACACACACACACACACACTCTGACCAATAAATTGGATTACCATCATCATAATAAAAAAATACATGGCAAAAAGGTTGCTAGAGACGTGATGAACACAAAAAAAAAAAAACATTTTAAGTACACGCCATGTGCAATCACACTTAACATGCAAACGTTTGACCAGTCAGATGAAGCCCCAGCTAGCCGTCAATTCAGGGGCAGCTGTGAGGTTAGCTTTTATGATGGCTGAGGAAGAAGAGAAGAGCTAATATGGGCACTTTTATCTACTGCAACTTATATTTAAGATTTTTCTGTTATCTGTACTTGAGTACTTCTTACTTTTACTACATAATAACACACATTTCTGTACTTTCTACTCTACTCTACACTTCCAGGCTTGTTATTATAGTTTTAATGCATTTGAGGGGAATTATTGATACATTGGTGATGCTTTCAACAATCAACCTTCTTTCTGGTGTAATTATGAACAGCTAGGACAAATCCCACTGATTCTACCTTTCAGTTTAAGTTCTACCTTTAAGCAAAGATTCAGAAATGCCTAACTTTTATACCTTGAGTACATTTGAGAGCCTGCACTTTCATACTTATACTCGATTAAACAAGTTGAATCAGTACTCTCTTTTCAACACAAGCATCTGTACCTCTACTTGAGTAAAACATGTGTACTTTTGCCACCTCTGCATATTGTTGGATTTCATGTTTCCATCCCCCAGAAATATCTCCAATTATCATCTCAAAAAGTAGCCCAATAATTCCACTCCAGTTATCTCGTAGCTAAAAAAAAAAAAAAAAGTCACCTCTGGGCACAAAAAACAGTGATTGGTTTGGGAAATCAACAGTGGGAGTGGAAGGCTTTGTTAGTAAGAACTGATTCAGTGAAGAGAAACAGAGGTCATGATCACGCACGCACACACACACACACACACACGCACACACACACACCAACAGAAATGCAGACTTACTGTCTCAGCTAAACAGGGCTGAACACTGAAACTGCACCAGTGCCCGAGGTTGATAGGGAAGCAGGAAGGGAGCGGTGAAATTTTGTTCAAAGATGCGTGTCTGCTTTTTCTTTCTCATTTGTAGCTGCACGCTCTCCCGAAACTCCACTCCACTCCCCCCTCTCCTCTCCTCTCCTCTCCCATCTCCTTGTTTCTCATATCCTGCCCCCTCCTCTCCAAACCCTCCCAGACTTATTAACACTTATGAATTCATCTCCTCTCCTCTGTCTCTTCTCGCTCTTCATCCCTTCCTCACACACTCCCCCATTCCTGTTCCATTATTACTGTGTGTGTGTTTTCCTCTGATTGAGCTCCGTTTGAGATAACTCTCTCTGCTCTGACCTATTGTACATGACCGCAGGGGGATGCACAGGGGCTTTGATGGGGCTCTGACAACCCCCTACATCCCACCACGTCTGGTAGGAAACAGAAACACAAGGCCATCTGTCCTCAACAGCCCACACACACACACATACGCTACATTTTCTCATTGACCAGTATCCACCAACACACAGGCTGTAACCTGATAGGCTGTTGAACGCACGAAAATCACACAACAAGCAGATTGGAACAATGGTGGAGTTTGTGTGTAGATGGGATGGAGGGAAATGTATGCACTGAATAGAGACTGATTGAGATTGTAATTGTTGCACGTCTGTGTGTGTGTGTGTGTGTGTGTGTGTGTGTGCGTGTGTGCCCCACCTGCCAGCACACCACACACATAGACCAGTCCGATCCGCAGGGCTCCGTGGACCATTTCTAGAGGGACCCCCACCAGCAACTGCATGGCCATGTTCAGGCTCAGGTGTTCAATCCTGTAAAAACACACACACACACACACACACACAAACACACACACACACACACACACACACAAACACAGAGTCAGAATGAGTCAAATGAATCATAGAGGTGCAGCTGAGGTAACTGAATGTTGATTGTTATTCTTTTCTTGTACACTCCTGATATATAGAGACGTGAATTCAATCTAGCAAACTAGTGCACTCAGTAAACATCACTGGTTCCTGTGGCTTGTGAATTAGATGCATACATTATTTCTAATATGTAGCTATTAATTTGCTTGTTTTTATTGTCTTTGAAATGCACTTCTAATGTTTTTGTCTTATTTGTTTGTATAGCTTTGCTCCTGTTAAGTTTGATTTCCTTGTCTAAATGGTGCTTTGTAAATAACCTTGCCTCGCCTTAAAAATGTACCTCACTGAAGTGAAAAGTACACAGAGAGTATATTCGTCATTGTGCTTCAAAAAAATTAGATATGTGTCTTTCCGGCAGCATTGTCCCAGTTCATTTCTGTATAAACCACAACACATGCAGTGAACTTTTTCCATTGGAACAACTTTTTACTACAGAAATAGTCCTTATGAAAACTCTTGACATGTTCTATGGATCATTCAAAGTAATCTGGACACGATTTCAGTTAAAAGCACCACCACTGTAGGAGGTGGCAGAAAACCTGGGGAAGTGTCAAGGTCTGTGACTTATAATTATCTTCATGATTGATACACCTATTGATATCCAAACAAATAGTTAAAAATAACCAGTTTTTGAAAGCCCAAAGTGACATCTATAAACGACAATCCCAAAGATCTTAAAGGTCCAGTGTGTAGGATTTAGTGGTTATCCCTCTCCTATGCTGTTCTGGGCATAGATTTATAAAGCACTGCATGGTGAACACAAAGATGGCGCCTACTCGGCCTGATGAGAGTTGCTCGCCTGGTGCTCAGATTTTTTAAATCACTTTACACGGCCTCATGGAAATTTTATAAATATAAACCTCCATGGATCAAAAAAATAATAATACAAAGAGTCATAATGGAACTTGTCTGCCGTCCGCAGTGTCCTGCCAACAGTTTTACAGAATTAATTTTCCCCATAGAGCACCTGAAAATAAATTCTGAGCCGCAGGGGACATTTTTGGCTAAAAGTACCACGAGTGGCCACTGGGCAAACTTGGAAGCAAGGCATTTAATTTAATTAAAGCACATTTAATTAAAATGTTCTTGTAATCTCAGCTTGTCATGCTTTAAAAAAAAACATTTCCATGCGTATTCTGTGAAACCTCTGACCGGACAAAGACAGACACAGAGAAGTCTGCACAGTTCCCCACTGAGGTTTGATTTCTGAGCGAATATTCACTCTAGTTTGGGTTTTTGAGATTTGGAAAGGATCAGTGTTGCTGAGCTGTTGGCAGGATTACATGGATCATGTATGTGTACGCATGCGAGGCCACACAATTCCAAACACTGAAAAAACAAAACAACCTAGACACACCTTTGAATCTACAAATGCTGACCATTCTACAGTATTTTTTTTTAAAATATATGATATTTAGATTTTTATGCAAACTTGCAATCACAAGCATCTTGAAAATAACTTCTTTCCATGCCAATATTTCAGGCGACATGCTTCCTTTCACCCCCGTGGGTGTGGTGTCAGATGATTGACAGGTAACAAGCTCAATTCTGGCACCGTACAATGATGAAACAAAAACTGTGACAAAATCAAACCATGCTGTGCAAAAACAGCCACAAGCTATATTGACTGTGCACAACCATGACTGAAGAAAAAACAAAAAAGACACCAAGATGATCGGCACAATTTAACAAATAGTCAGATAATTTGACATGTTCCTGTCCATAATGATCACGTGTTGCTGTTTTAAAAGTGATAATACTCAGATCATTTACTGAGTGTGCAGTGTGTGCTTTTTAATATAGCACATCATCACCTAAGACCATATTATTATGCCTGCTCACACACAGACACACACACACACACACACACACACACACACACACACACACACAGACAAACTGGAACATCTGCTCCTTCATCAAACCACACTGTCGTGGCCATCAACAGATAATCATCAACACACTCCAGTGCACTTAAACATTACTTGTGAACACTGATAGAGGCACATACACACTCACACACACTTAGAAATGTACTCACACAAGCACACAAAGAGACACACAGCACGATAAAAGAACTGCAAATGGACCCAAATCCACTCACAGCATGTGTTTCACTGTGATGGCTACAAGCAAGGGATAGCTGGGTCACACACATGCACAACCAAACACACTTACACACACACACACAAACACACCCTGACTGTGCCCTTCACGGCTAGAAAGTCCTTCCAGCCAAACCTCAGTCAGCAGCAGCACAGACACATTCAGATGTCACAGCAGAATCCAAAAGGACAGCGAGCTGCTATAATCCGGCCTCTCAGCCTCCTCTCTCCCTCTCTCTCATAATCTTGATCATTGTCTCTCCATCACTCTCCCCTTCTGTTTTCACTCCCTGTCCTAATTACACTGTCATTACTGTTTCACATTAGCTGGAAGGGAGTTGACAGTACGAAGGCAAGAGACAAAGAGATGACTCTTCCTTTTTTCCTCCCTATCGACAGTTTGACAAACTGCACGGTTGAATTGCTGTGTGTGTTTCCTGTCGGTGCATTCTGGAAAAAAAAAAAAGAAAAAACTCAACATCAAACAGATTCTTCATCCTAGAAATGAATGCAAACAATCCCCGAACAAACAAGCACACACACACACACACACACACACACACACACAAACACACACCCAACACATTTCCCCAACACAGACATGAAAAAAAACAAGACAAGGCCGATAATCTATTTAGTTTGAAACAACACAGCCGCCACAACCACAATGCCGACACAGAGGATCGTTCCAGTGATCACAGAGACAATGGGGGATATTGATTGGCTGGGAGAGGCCCGTCCAAACGCAGAAGGACAACTCCACTCCAAATAACAGCCGCTATCTATTCCTATACTGCTAATAGGGCTATGAGCGATGGGCTGCACCGTCAGGCAGATCTGCGGCAGTCCAGATGACCCTGGTTCTTTTTTTTTTATATCACTCCTTCAACTATAGCAGCTTCACAATTAATTCTTTTTTTTGCGCAACAAAGTGAAGAACAGATTGTGATGCTTTCATGAGAAGAAAGAAAACGAGTCACAAATTGAATAGAGTTTCATAAAAGACACAAGAAAGGATAAGGTGTGATAAAGTGCGCTGACACTTGCACAGCACAGACTCAGTACTCTGACATTATCATTTATTATTGGGTGACAAACCTCTGCATGATGATGAGGAGTGGACAAAAGTAGCACGAACGCAACCGGAAATAAAGCTCTCTGCTGCAAAATGTTTCAAGTCATGGTTTAATCTAGCAGGAAGCTAATCTTGCTAAAGTTTTCACAGCTACTACAGACACACTGCACATAGAGAGAAGGGGGGAGGGAGGGAGGGAGGGAGGGAGAGAAGAGTGAGTCTGCAATGCCCTGTGCTGAGGGATGTTTTGGGGCCAATATTTACACTCTGTTTTGGTGTTGAGAATTGGGAAGGATCAGTCCTACTGAGCTGTTGATGGGATTACATGGTTTGTAGTTGCCTGTGTGTGAGAGAGAGGGAGCAAGGGGGAGTGAAAGGGGGAGAGTGTGTGAAGGAGAAGTGAAACATGGAAACAGTGGTATCAGTCAGCCACAAGAGCTTCGCAGAAGACAGCGTCACTGTAAATGATTAGAAGCTGTATTGTCTGTAGAGGTGGATCAGTGGGTCAGGGTGCCCACAGTGTCATACTTATAATTCCTGTCCCTGACTTTTGTTAAAGGTCATTCCATCCTAGTGTTAGTAAGTTTTGGCATCGATCTGGAAAGACAAGAAATTGGCCTCCAAAACCAAGAAAATATTACTTTAATTAGGTCAAATGTGTGACCAAACAGCATTATGATGAAGCACTGTCGCGCTGCAGAGATCACAGGTTTATTTGGTACAGGCCACAATAAATGTCACACCATGAGGATTTTAATAGCTTTTTTAGAGAAAATGACATGGACAAGAAACATTTCGGCCTTGGACAAAGTATGTTCTATTCTGATCCATTCTATTACAAGATACCTGTTGGACTCCAAGTAAAGCCATTTTTTCTTTCCGAAATAACCTTCTCAATGCCCGACTTTCTATTGTTTCTCTTGACCGTGTAACAGCAATGTAGTGTCATGTCTTTCAGGTGTGTCAAGTTATGAAAAATCAAACAAAACTATAGGTCATATTGATATAATTCAAAAATAATAACACATCTACAGAACTTGTAGAAAGGTGCAGAATGAAACTATCTCTTTTCCTTAAAAGTGCTATCATGATTGTGAATGTATCATTAGTCAGATTGTTTTGTTCATTTCTGTGTAACAATCCCGACGGTTGGCTCCAGCCTCTAACAAGGTTTGTCGTCTTTTGTATCAAATGGGTTTATATCCCGTGTTTTGTCAGCAATATGAGTAGTTATCAGTTTGTGGACGAAAAACATAAAAATGGATTAGTTCTACAGTATGCTCCCAGAATACCGTACTGCCCTGAGGTCCTCCTCACACCCACGTTGCTCTTGCTACCTAGCGTTAGTCACATTAACGATAGCTAGCTAGCGTTAGTTAGTGACATTGATGCTTGCTAGCTGATTCTAGTGACGTAAGGTAATGCGACAAACTAGCAACAACTTGAGGGGACAGATGATTCAAACAACGGCGGTGTTGTGTCACGAATGCAGTGGTGGCTGAATGTTATCAATACTACCTTTGCGTAAAAAAAAAATATCATGCAACATTATAAAGCATATTTCATTTCAGATGTTAGAAGAAGGGGTCACTTTAATTGTTATACGAGCCCCTTGCGGTGTCACATGTACGAAGCTCCGTGCTCGCCACTTCGATGCTTTACATAAACATCATCCTCTTGCATGATTTCGAGCACAGAGACATTGAGAAATGTGTCTCCATGTGCCTTCTAATGAACGTCTCTCCCAGTGGCTCTGGTATCAGCATGAGCAAATGGGCTGAGGCGGTTAAGCCAGCCAGCACATAACGACCGCCGTTCTTCTGTGCCATGAAGCAGTAATCACAAATTTATACTCCCTGAATTATTGAAAGTCATTTTTGATCAGCGATGCAAATTTCAGAACAAGAGTTGCAGTCTATGTGCTGAGATCACAAGAAACCCTTCACATCTACAAAATCTGCTGGACTCACCAAGTGCACTTATCTTAAAACATGTAGCCAGTGCTGAATGTTAGGCTGCTCCCAGAATTCTAGTTGAGCCTATTCTAGTTTGACTGGGACCATCAGATTCAGACTCAGGGATGACGGGGCCTACTGGGACTCAGGAGCATTGACAAGTATATGCAATTATAGAATCAAACTAATTAAAACATTTCCACATAAAATCAGACACACTGGCACCTTGGATTCATTCCCACAGCCTCTTCCCCTGATGTTCCAATGTAATCGGTGCATGTTAAACATCTCACCTCTCTCCTTTTATCACTCCGTTCATCCCTTCGAGTTCATCTTTTAACCACACACTGTCATCACCACCGGCACCTCCAGGTACTCCTAATTAAATTATCATTTTATTAGTTCTCACTATTGCCTGAGACTCCATTTACCCACAAGGGTAATTAAACCTGGATGACCTGGCCTAAACCGATCATAAGATAGGAGGAGAGGAGAGGAGAGGAGAGGAGAGGAGAGGAGAGGAGAGGAGAGGAGAGGAGAGGAGTTTTATCAAATTATCTGTCAATATTTTGTGGTTTCTTCGAGCAGAGGAGCGTTATGATAGGGACAAGTGTTCCCCACACTCAGCTAGGACAGCAGCAGTGCAGTAAATACACATTACGCCAATAATTTAATAATAGTAATTGCTTTTTCACGATCTAACTTTAGGTGTCCCACATGATTATTTGTCTCTTGTTTGTTTTGTCGATTCATGAACCGCATCTAAGACTCATTATTAGCAACTCACGATGCCTCATTTGCTCATCACCTCTTGCTTATCTGCATTTGTCCTTCACGACTGAGGAGGATTTAATTGCCCTCAGTTGTTGTCTTTCAGTGAAAGTTAATTTGACGGTGAGTTTTTGTTAATGACATTGTTATGTGACAAGCTCTGACTAAGACGATTTTTTAAAATGCCAGAACACCCAAACCACCTAAGGCATCACAGCTATTCAAAGCCTCTGGCTCACAGGACTGACGTGAGTAAAATGTGGAGGAGGAGTTCAGGTAATGCAAAATGTGTCATTGAGGCATTTCCAGCATCCGAATGCGTAATTGTATCCAGTGTAGCCTCATGCTCATGATTAGAAATCCAATAGCAAGATGTAAACTCACCCAGTGTGCATGAAGATGTAGCTGAGGTACCTCCAGGACTGGGCTCGGAGCTGGGGGTGATAAGGTAAGGGGCTCTTTAGGAAGGACGGGCTGGACACCTGCAGGACTAAGCGGTCCAGCTGGCAGCCGTAGTACATGAACACAGCTACCTAGGAGAGCAAATACAGAATAAGTGGTTTCAGGTATAATTGCTTTATTTTACACATCAGTGAAATGATGCTCAGCATCATAAATCAAAGCAAATTGCTCGGGTAATGAGATGAACATTGAGCACAAACTTTAAACTTGATTTCTTTACTCATCCTCAAAGTTATCAGGCGAATTACATGAACTCTGAAAGAAGAAAAACTGAACAATCAATAGACTATTATTAACTTTCTAAGAGCAGATGAGAGTAATTTGTCTTATCTCAACATAGATAATGATATCGGACCCAAGTTACTCTACCAAACCTCACACGTAAAACTTAATTCATGCACTCGTAAGAATCACCATTGCTACAGAGCATTGCAGTCTAACAAAATCAGATTTTTTTGTTACTTCTATTATTACATATTTAACGGTGTTCGGTTCTGTTGCACATCCTTGAGGCCTTATAAAAGTGCTGAGAGTAAGGTTTGTCAAAGTAGCATCGTAGTGTAAATTTTGATTAATTAATTATAGACGAGAAAGATAAGAAATGCATTAATAATCGTTGAAGCCATAAAGACTGATCATGCAATCGTCCACAGTATCTTTATAAACAGAATTGATGACATTTTCCTTGAGGTCCCACTTAAACAGAGGTTATGACACAGACTAAGTCTGCATGTTGTACATTAATAAATCCTAAAGCATGTAATAGATCAGATTGTTCTCACATGACAGTCCTAGTTGAAAGTTTTTCCATCCTCATAAAATAAAGGCCTGCATTGTTTCCATCAATATCTAAATCAGCTAGATTCCTCTTCTTTCCTTACTTTGGCTGTTTTTTATACTGCACTACAACCTGCTGCACTTGTTGCAAATGTTCACACTGTCGTCTGCCTGCTCAGAATCATCAAAACATGTTTCCATACTGCTGTAAGTAGTCAAAACCTCCACAGTGTACCGCAAGAGACACAGAGTGGTCTGACACTCCCAAACTATTTACCTCAGCAATGGTGATAGCCAGGATGAGCCAGGGAGGGGGACAGTAGGTGTAGCTGTCAAAGTACCACTTGCGGTCGACCTCGCGGGGCAGCGTCTCATAGGCGACGTGTCGGACCAGCCGCTGGGACAGCCCCAAGCCTACCTCATCTCTGAGACTACAGCCTTTCAGCTGCCTGCTGCCCTGCAGAATGGCCCTCCGGAAACTGTTGGAGCGCTTGTTACTCATCTGGAGAAGAGGAGCGAGGAGGTGAGGAAAGTGAGGAAGGGGAAGAAGGGAAAATAGAGTGTTGAGAGATACTTCAGGGAATTTTACTGCTTTATCATCACTGATGCAGCAGGTTCTGATATTAACGACCATTGTGTTTACCTGCTAAATAGTTGTTTAATTTAACATGTGAACGCTTCAACGTAAATCATTTTGTAGTGAACTACTTGGGCCTCAACACACACCGGGTACAGGCCACACACACACCAATCCATCTCAATCCGGTAGACTTAAAGACCCCTCCCACCTTGTCATTGCAACTGCATGCCTGTATCATCACCCAGCAACCACCAAATAGTTTCTCTACATCCTTCCTGTCTATAAAGAGTTACTGGTAATTTCCAAACATTTATGCAGCCTGTGGTGTTTGTTAACATGAAACTCTATGCATACTGTCAAAACTTTTTCACTTCACTTTATTTATTTCCTATATTTTTGAAATACACAAAATATCAATAAATGACAAAATAGAACGTGAATCAACACGTTTAATGTAAAATAACATGAAGAAACTGTAAACACAAAATGTCAATATCTTTAAAAAAGTTTATAGTACAATCAACATTTCACATATAATTAAAAAAAAAAAACCTTTTTCACTAACTTCCTTTTTAAACTATTAAAAATAAAATCATAAGACAAAACAAACTAAAAACAGACCTCTTCCACCTGATTATTTGCACTGAACTGGTAATTTCATGTCTCTATGTGAAAATATCATTAATTGAACATTCAAACGCCAGAAAATAAACTTCATCTAATTAAAGGTTAAAAACTCTATTTTAGTCACGAAAAAATTACTGTGCTTTACAAGATGGTTATTTTATTTTACAATGTTTTTTAGCGTCCCCTACTGCCAGATTATAAAGTTTGTTTCTATATAGTTGACTGTATATAATTATGTACACAAACTGATGACATACCTTGCTCAATATGTTGATATGTTCTATTCTACTGTTATATTGCTGAACTATACTATAGTAGGTAGGTAGTTGACAGTACAATAAAGCATAACATAATATATTATTTTATACTATTAATACCTGTTGACTTATTGTATTCTGTGTCAAATTGATCTTTCAGCTCTATATTAATACAAACACTAGTACAGTGACTGTTAACACAGACTCACTGACTCTGCTGCTATTAATCACAGAACCGTCACTTTATTTTGTAATTTTTGTCTCCAGATACTCTTCTATTCTATTCTTTCTCTAGATAAATACAGCCCTGATTATTCAATTTTCACTTTCCCCACTGATCTGTCCGTCCTCACTGAGGGTTAATCGTATTCTATATTTGTTTATTTTCTATGGGCGGGGATCTCACATGATGTTCATCATTCAGAACCTTTCAGTGAGGGAAGATCCTGTCAGTCAGTATCATTTTTTTAAACCTGACAAAATGATTTTTCTGCTCTCATTTCAAAAGCACTGTCATCTTTTTCTTTTTTTTGATTTAGTGCCGTCGTTTTCATCTCACAGGTGTCACATTTTTCAAACAGTGGCCTTCTCCTATTGAATTTCTTCACACGCTCAGAGAGTGAAGTCGAAAAACACACATGCGCAGGTTTTTTTACTGAACGTTCATCCGCAAGCTTGACACACATCATGTGTTGTGAGTGAATGTGAGGAATGTTTTCGCGATTATTCATGGCCCTTCAGTGGACCATGAGGGTGACATCAGTTGTAGTTCAACCTGTGACTGAGTGACAGAAACATGTCCTTGACTTTTAGATGAAGAAATAATGATGGCACGTTCATTCACTCCTCACCACAAAGCAACACTCAACAGAGATTATAACGAAGCCAGATTCAGAATTCAGAAATTCGTCCTCAAGAGTTAACTCAGCTGTGTTCCTAAATCACTGCTGTCTCCGAGCTTTGTGCCCTTTATTACACTGGCTGTGTCCTTTTTAAGATTCACCAAGACGACGCAACGACTCACTTCTCCCCCACAGTCTTATTACCTCTCTCTCCTTCGGCCAGTCTGTCTCCCCCCTTTCTCTCCTTCTCACTCTGCTCTGTTTATGTCACTCTCCATAACTCTCAGTTCTACTCCCGTGTTTGTGTCTCCAGGATTGCAGATGTGTCACTTAGTGCACGTTATTTTAAGGCAATCAGGGCAAGCGACATGGTTTTCTAATTGGCTGTTGGTGATAAAAGTAAAAGGAAAGGTGGATGGATATAACTACTGCAACCTCAAAAGCTACTCCAGAGTGTTGCCTGTGTTTTTAAGCTATGAGTGATGTTTATTCAAGCACAAAAACAGACCAATCAGGGAAAGAAGGAAAATTTTTCGCTCAAAGATAGGGGACATACTCATCTGTGAACGACTTGCAAACAATGGTTGGTATCATAATTCACTTCAAACATAGCAAGGAGGGAATACCGATAAGAACACAGATTAAGAAAACCTGAATATTAATGAAATCTCTGTATGAACAGTCGGCCGATTAAATGCGCCGTTTAATGAGACTTTTGGTGTCCCTGCATGTATCACCATTCAGAGATAAACTTCAGGAAAAGCCAATTATTTCGGCCTTGGTGTTGGGCACAGAGAGCTGTGGGAAAATGATTACAGGTTACCATGGCCACTTCCAGACCGCACACACCCGCACACACACACACACACACGGACACACACACACACAAACATGGACTTCCCCCAGGCAACCCTGCTCCATAAAGACAGTCAATTCTTCGTGTGAAGTGACTGCAATTCCTTTCCTCTTTGTACGACACAAAAGAAAGAATGACGTTCTGTCTGTTTACCCACCGGCGAGAGGAGTGGGGGGGTGAAGGGGATAAATAGGTGCTCAGTCAGCGAGAGACAATTTCACAGTTTGATCAGTGGAAACGCAGTCAGAGAAGAGGGACGGTGAGAGGGACTGATGGAAGAAGGAGGTATAGTGAAGGCTGGTAAAGCCAGGAGGAGCAGAAGTCTATCTTTAACCACAGAAATACACTACGTAGTGAAAGCCCTGAGCACTACACCCATATGTCATTGCTGAAAATCTCATTCCAAATCCATGGTCATTATCCTGCTGCTCTAACCGGCCCGATTCTTCACAGAAGCTTTCCACAACAACAACAACAGCAACCAGCCCTGTGTTAAAATCGGATGGGGCTGCGTGTACAAGACCTGTTGTTTCAGACACCAGTGAGAAGCTGAAACAGATGCAACAAGTCCAGTTTTAGTAATAGGTCCATGAGTTACAATCATTTTGTCTTTTGTCACAACAATCAGCAGGTAAACATTAGACATACTGCTATCTACACGACAAATTTTGTATATGGCCTGTATATAAAACTAAAGAGCTAGCCCAAACCATAAAAACCAGGAGATGCATCCACATAAAGTCAAAGTACGGAGTGTATCTCAAGCAAAATAAAACTGGATCTCCACAAACAACCCGTAACAGGACATCTATGGGTGCATCTGCAGGAACCTGCACAAATCCATCATGATCATTCCAACAATTTCAACCCACCGGGGGGGAAAACAAAGCGGTTCAACCTCTTCTGTAGATATTTTAGGAAGTATAAACTTATTACTGAGTCCGTTTCTACCCAGGACAGTTGCAGCGTGATGTATTAGAGAGAGATGGATGGAGAGAAAGAAGAAGGAGAAAGGCACCGATAAGAAAGAAGCAGTGGGGAAAAGGCCGACAGCTTATGACGCACAGGCAGAGAGGCGGAGGGAGAAGGTAGAGAGTGAGAGAAGACGGGCGGAGGAAGAGGTTAAGAGAGGGAGATAACTGTGATTTGAACGCTGACTGTGACGGAGCAATGAGCAGGCAATTACTGACAATCACATTGATGGAAGAGCTGCGGTGCAAAAGGAGAGATGGTGCGACAAATAAACCCACACAGTTTGTCTCTGTCTGTCCTCCTCTAATTATATGCTTCACTTTATTTCTTTTTTCTTCCTTTTGTGAAAGCAGAAGGGTTGTAGAGACAGAAATGGACCAGCCAGCCAATTAACTTGCTGGAAGAATTATGACTCTTGAGTTCCTTTTAACCCGTTGATCTTTATCTCACACACCATTAATGGCTACGCTTGGAAAGTCCATCGAGTTGTGTTTACATACCTGACATTCTCTTCGATACTCGTATCACACAAAAGTGTGGGTTCACATGTACAGAAAACTTTATAAAACACCATCAACCTTGAATAACTGGCTCCTGACGTTTACTTTGAGAGCCTGAACTTCAGTATAACCTTTAACTAAAAGTAGTGTTCATTGTAGGGTTCTTTTTTTGACAATCATTTTCATTCTGTTGAATTTTCTATTTATTTATTCACTCGCTGGTTTGAAATAGAAAAAGGAACAAGTTACAAATGGCTACAACACTTTCAATGAGCTCAAGGTAATGTCTTCAAATCGCCTGGTTTGTCCAACAAACTCTTGAAAAAGCCGACAATGTTCACGGTGATTTTAAAAAGTGAAAAGCAGCACATCCTCACATTTCAGAGGCTTCTTTGGTGTTACTACTCCCTGACTGCACCAATTAAATGAAGATCATAGAAGCTGTCAGCGCACTTTCTGCTGATCGACAGATTAATCAAATAGTCTTCTCTGCACATTGTCATGAATATGTGTCACTTTGTGTGTTATTAAATGTATAATTATCTTAGTCTAGAGTAGGGATAGACCGATTATTGGTCTGGCTGATTATCAGGGTTGATATTCACATCGGTCAACGCTGGAAAATCTGAATCTGCCAAGTAGTCAGCTACTAAAGTTATCAATTGGCCTAAATGTAGTGGAGTGGAAGTAGCAGTGAAAAAAAGACTTTCATTTTTACTTGGGGTATGTTATATTGCTTGAAAATATCAATTATTAGTCTCCTCAATTTCTAATAAGTGGTATTGGTATCAGCCCTGAAAAAACAATATTGCTAACTTCATGTCCATTTGGCTGTTAGTGACCCCCTCCCTCCTCTACGTCACCACCTGAGCAACACATATAGAGCTACTTAACACTTATTTAAGACAGAAAAGCAGCTGAAGCAAGCAAATGTTTGGCATTTATTCTTGACAGATGAATGACTCATCAATTAATGTAATCTAAACCAATTGTTTGAGCACTTATTCATGCATCGCACTGCATATTACCATAATCATGAATACACATCACTCCCTCCCTCCCTGTATTCCCCTCTGTGTTCAGCTCCTGTTGTTCTGCTGCAGCTTCTATGAATGTATTAACCATTGAGAGGGTGAACACAATAGCGACTAAGAAAAGAAAAAAAGTGACTGTACACAAACAGATGCCGGCACCCCATTCCTCTCTGTCCCACTTCCACTCGCATGCCGTGACCCACAGCCTGTCACATGACGTGAATGCACCAACTGGAAAGCAATGGTGAAAAGCCCTTTGACATTTTTCCAGGCTTCCTACAGGCCTCATTCCTCAGCCACTGTATCAGACAATAAACAGCTCTGAGGAACAAGAGAGAAAGGGAGAGATGGACACGCTCACACTCACAGACAACAATGAATTCCCTACAGACACACACACACACACACACACACACACACATACTCCTTCCCACAGCCACCCAGTAGTTATGGTGCACCACACAACTACTCCCACTCCAAGACCACTCCACACTGTCCTAGGTCAGCAGTTCGGCCTCCCGCGGGGAACAACAAACGAGACGGCGGAAAACAGAAAATGAGAAGGTTGTGAGGCAGCGTGCACAGCTGGAGATGCTTGAGTGAGACCTCACACAATCAGCAGCAGGCCAATGGTTTGAAGGTGAAACTGAAAGTGGGGCAAGGTGAGCGCTAAGAGGGGAATTTATCACCAGACTCAGAGTCATTTCCTATTAGGAGGACTCTCCACCTTGTAACTGAGCTATGGCTGTTTGGGGCTGGATATAAAAGTCTGAAGTCCAAATGAAGTCACAAGTCTTAGGCGTCAAAGTCAAAGTTGAGTTGCAAGTCTTTTGTTATTCTGTCCATGTAAATCTGAATTCATCAATGTCTCATGCCTCATTCGACTTAAACCCACACCTCATGTGACATTCACAACCTGCATGTGTGGCAATACTGGATGTATCAACTGGTACTTGAATGTAAATCTGAACAGTAAATCTAAAGACAAATTGCAGGTTGAGAGGTGCCTATCAAGTACTGAATGCTGATGTCAACGAGCCTATAAAATGTTAACACATCTCACCAGGTTGACAAAGTCTTGGTAGCAGATCTTTCCATCGGCGTTGCCGTCGGCGAGGGCCAGTAGGACTTCCAGTTTGTGCGGGTCAAGCTCAGAGCCGTGGGTCGCCAGAAGGTCCCTGAACCTCTCCGTACTGATGAAGCCCGAATTCTCTGGGTCGTACTGCAAATGAACACATGAAGAGGATGCAAAAATGATAACAATGTTACGTAAGCTAACAACTGTAAGAACGTGGAAGTGAACAGAGACAAACACATCTCTGCTTGAAACAGCCCAAAGCTGGCCGCCAGCAGACTACATGCGCAACACATACGCAGAGTATCAAATAAGCAGCTGATGAAAATAAACATGTTATAATTTCATGAGCGGTCAGTATCCACCAGTGCATAATTTTCTGCGCTGCCAAACATCAAATGCTCAAAAACCCACAAGCGGTGGTTTGGTCATAGTTTGAGCGTCTGGTTAAAGAGCCCTAATTGCTCCAAAATGGCCCAACTGTTGAGAGGCGGCAGTAACTCTTAACAGCTTTTGATTTCACTTTGAAATGACACTGAGTGCTGCGTTTAACCACAGGCTGTTCTTTTGTTTTGTTTTTTTCACAGCCAGAACAGAGGAGGCATTCAAATCCATCTGAAAAAACACAAGATATTCCGTCACAACCGAAAAAAGTCTTAAAAAGCCGGAATTCAAAAAGAGCGGGGACTTTCTTGGGAGCTTGAGTGCGAGGTGAGTGCTGCACTTTTCTCCAGCTTTGAGAGGCCTGACATCTCAATCCCACACAATCTTTTCTTTGCTTTGCACTTAGTAGCTCGGTGCCTCGAATCCTAAGCGACAATTTAGGCAGAAACTGTCACCGAATAAACATACATACTGTTTGTGATTCATGTTGTGAACTGTATCCAAGAGCCTTAGAAAGCTGGTAAAGGAGATGCATTGATTGCCCAGAAGTGCGCAAAGACACTTATTATAGTCTATTCTGTTTCTAAGCAGTAGACTGCGAGTAATTCTGCCTGGATTTCCAAAAAAATCCAGCTGCTCTTTTATCCCCTAAAAGAAGCATAGAGGAGAAAAGGGGCAACAGCCGCGCGACAGCATTTGTCTGTTCAACTGACGTCAAACTTGTCTCGAATATAAGACAGTGTTTGATCTGAGGGTTGTTTGTGCCGCCTCTCTGTATAAGTGAAAGTGTGTGTGTGTGTGTGTTTGCATGTCTGCAAATTTAACCAAGTCTGCGTGCATAAACACAGCACATTCATGCATAAAGATGTGACATTCAGACATTATGAGCTGCCTGCCAGATTCCAACACCCCTAAACCAGAAATAGTGACTGCGTGCACATGCATGCGTGTGCATGTGTGTGTGTGTATGTGAGTGTGTGTTTGCCATATGCCAGTGTTGGCAGACGCTGAGTAAAGCCCGGCTGGCAGCAGGTGCTCTGTGCTCCGACAGGGAGAAAAGGTTTTGGCTCTCCCTCCGTGTTGTTTTTCTTCATATCACCTAACAATGATGAGGTTCTTTAAATTTCTGGGCCGTGGAAAAGATACAGCTGCCACTCAACGTCATCTTTGAGATCTAGCTGTGATAATGTACATTCACACATTGGAAAAAAAAGAAAAAATATTTTAAGTAGTGATCTTTCCCAAAATGTGATAACAAGATAATCTCCAATATCGTACTGTGGTAGATAACACTGTGTGTGTTGCAGGCATGCTGATGCAATAGCAGAAACTATTAAATCATAAAATCATAAGAGATATGGCAGAGAATAGGTGGCCAGATTGGATGATAACACACTCAGAAGAGGTGGACGTGCTTCCATTAACACCTCCATCACTCCTGTCACTGGAGCAGACAGTGAGGAAAAACCTTCAGAGTGCAACAAGACACGATGGGAGGAAGGATACAGGGATCATGACGACATCTGTGACACACTGAGAACTTCTAACGTGTTTAATGGAGGGCAACATGTAAGAATCCGCTCAGAAATCTGTGATTTGGCAGATTTTTTTAGTAAAGGTCCTCTTAAAAGTCTTCACAACCAACAGCTTGGATAATAACTGGGTGTTTGCATTGCAGGTATGTGTTCGGACTTATCCTGTTTCATAAAGTAAGAACGAGGAACATATAGTGACCTGAAAAGGAAATAATATTTAGTTGTGGAAGTGAAAGTAAAATTATAAGTTCTAAAATTTGTCATTAAATCATAATAATAATTGATAGATATTATTTCATAGATACACGCGTGGTTAAAACCTGTTACGTGTTAAACCTCTGTCTCTGGTGTAATGAGGTTGCTCACAAATGTGTCACTTGGATATTTGAAAACCCTTGTCTGCAATACTGTTTGCCAATTTACATTTCCTTACAGCTGTCACTTGCATCTATACAAACAGGAGAACGCGGTTTATCTAATGCGGGAGGTGCGACAGTCAGGTGTGATGTGAGTAACAACCTATTTTGGTGCAACCAGACGCAGACACATTCACGTGCATTCTAGTGGGTTTGGATCCGAAGTGTACACGCTTACCGGAAGTGAGTGATTCAGTAACGACAACCGCACTGAACGTGTGCCATCTGCAGCACGGCATCTGACAGAAGAACAAGAGGAGGAGGGAGGTGTAATTTATAAACTAGAGAGTATTCTTACGATGCTTTTCCACAAAAGCAAACAAACAAGAGCTTACAGTCCTTAATATTATCAAAAGGTGCGCTGCTGAATCCAACATACACACTCTTATCCAGTTCCCTATGCATGACACGCCGAATCATCTCTCTCACACACAGGCACACACAGAAATGCAAACACACACACGCGCACACACACACACACTTGATGCATACAAATGTAAACTCTACTTCACAGAAAAGAACCAACCTTCTGCAGGTAATCAGCCAGTTTCTGCCAAGGACATTTTCTCACGATGAAGTAACGTCAGCCAAAGCCTCTCTCACCACTTCACTCACCAGTGTGTGTGAGCGAAACAATATGTTGCGTGTGTGTGTCCTTGTCATATTGTTTGTCCCAGACTGTGCAAGGGTTTTTTTTTCCTAACCAGGACTAAAGGATTACAGTCCAATCCAAGGCCCTCAATACACACCTCCCCCATCTTTTGCTCTCAAACACACACACACACACACACACACTCACACCCCTAAAACCCCAGTCTGCCTCCTCTCACCCTCCTCGCCCCGCCCCCTCACCCTACATTCATGCCCCTCTCCTTCACTCTCTCCTCTCAGCCCTCCTCGATCTCTCTCCTCTCCGGGAAAGCTTCCTCCCACAGAAGAAAAAAAATAAATACTTCAATAAATTTGCCTGTTATCTCTTCCACTGTCACTCCCAGGCGCAGGCAGCCATACATTATTTTCCACACATGCTCAAACACTCTCTCAGTCGTCTCTGCGACACCGCAGGCTTCATAGTTGAGTGAGCACTCTCTGAAGTCAACAGGCTGACTGCTGGGGGTGGAGCACAAGACGGACATGCACACACTCAACAATGGGGCCTCCGATGGTAATTTCATGCAAGGTTTACCCAGTCCGCTCACTCCAATTAGTGATCATTTCCTTCTGAAAGCCAGAGGTCCATGCAGAGAAGAAGGCACTATGAAGACACTATATGATACAAGAATAAGTCTTCATCAAGGACCAACATGCTCATGATTATGGGAAAATATCAGTGGTGGGGTTGTAACCAACTATCATCTTCATCATCCATTAATCTGACACTTTTCTTTTGCTTTATCATCATACCTTATGATTGAAAAATGTCAATCATAAGTTTGTTTTGTCTGATATTGAGACACTCAGAAAGGTATTCAATGTATTCTAAAAGAAGACTAAGAAAAAAGGAATTTATTTCATTTACAGTTTTTTTTACTTAAAAGCACAATATGTAATTTCAGCCACTAGGCGTCTCTTCATCAAAACAAAACAAAAGACATTTGCAGAGTGTTGTTTCCCGAGAGGTGGGCTCTGGAGGAATAAATACCCAAAGCCACGTCAGCTTCTGCTCTAAGAGATTACTTTTAAACGTTTGGGATCAAAAATTGTCTGGTGTTTATGTCATGTTACTGTAACACTGACTGCTAACTGGAGCTGGAGGGGAAATGTACAAAACAAACAACATTACAGAGAGGAGAGGGGAAAAACAAGAGAGAACTGGAGTCTCTGATGAGTGCTGAATTTAGTAAGAGTTGATTGAAATTAACTAATCAATCGCACACCCTCAATGTGAGCAGAAGCCTGCAATTTTACAGCTAATGCACAGTAAAGTAATCTAGCTGTTTGGGGAAAGTATACACTTTCGTGACACACCACAATTTATCCTGCAGTCAGATGTGCTTCACTGTTGATGGACACACCATTAAACAACCACCACTGCTGATGATCTAATGTGACTCAGGCACGAATGTTCACAGCGGGGTAATGTTTTTTAGTATTTGTTCGTGTTACCCTTTAGTCTTGTTTGACTTCCCGAACCTGGACATATTGACAAGAGACCAAATGAAATGCACCATCGGCTGAAGTAAAAATATGGATTTTTCTGAGTTTAGATATGATGGAAAAATTCAAGATTATGTTAGTACACAACTAAACAAAATCTATAACAACATTTGTGTAATTTGTGACATTTTCTTTCGAAAGCTCAGCTCTACTTCTTTATCTGCCTTATTTTATGCAGAGCAAAATTAATACTGCATGAACACATGGATGAGGGGAGGATTGTGGGTAATACAGTAGTTACATATCGTTAAGTATTTAGCTCGTACAGCTGGGAACATTAACCAGACTGTGAATTTGACTGAACTTTCGTCCCCTCACATTTTTCATTTTTTATAACTAGGTTATTGTCTCTGTTCTCTAAGGCTTGTTTTGTAAGCAGCAAAGGGAGCAAATCCCTCAGATTAAAATAGGCATGCACACACACACACACACACACACACACACACGCATACACACACACACACACACACAGACACACACACACACACACACACACACACACACACACACAAACAGATCCTGGTGCGAACATAATACCACAAAACATTCACAGCCAATGAGCTTTCATACTCAGGAAGGCTGGTGTCAGTGCGGAGGAGAAAAACAGCAGAGGGAGGGAGGGGAGCAGGGAGAAACGGAGGACTGGTCTGTGCCGTGGCGAGGGTGGGGGGAGCGAGTGGGGGGCAGGTCGGACACAATGCGAGGCTTTTTGTCATCGGCCTTATTTTCATAACGCTGAATATTAAGGAACCAGAGGGTAGGCTGTCTGTGAGGGTCACGGAGTTTAATTCAAATAAAAGTATTCATGCAAGTTTGCAAAGAAAGCCTGAAGAAATGAGCCAGTCATGGTTAATATAGAATATACTAACGTCTACTCTAACAACCTAAAATTTTATTATATTTAGCCCTCAGGGTGTCAAACTGAGCCATGACAGGACCTTTAAAAGAAGTAAGCAGACATCATATTTTGTGACCTTTAAACCTGTCTTGTTTTATATGCACTGTAAAATATCTGGGAAATACTATCCGAGCTCTTCTCACTCACTCTCACTGCTGTTGTACCTTTCAGTTCTGACAAAAGGTCTATTCAGTCATTTTAAAGGGAAAGTTCACCCAAAAATTAAAATTCAGTCGTTATCTTCTCACCCTCATGCCGTTGTAAAGTCAGGTGAAGTTTTGTTTTCCACAAGACCATTATGGAGCTTCACAACAAAACAAGATTGCAGCATGAAGTAGATGGGGACAAAAAAAACTAATAAACAAAGAAAATAATAAAGCCTGTTAGCAGTAATCCAATTCTTTGGAAGCCCTAAGTACCCAAAATGATTTGAAAAGACGTTATTTACACTCTTGACTTAAAGTCCCCATCTACTTTATTTGTCTACAGCAATGCTGTTTTGCTCTGACATGCTGTTTTTTGCAGAAATGTCTCATGTGATACAAAACTTCTACCTGACTTTCCATCAGCATGGGGTGAGTCCTCTGGTTCACTTCAGGATGTTAATCTTAAGTCATTAACTTGATTTCCCATTAAATCTTTTTAAAAAGTGAGACAAAGAGAAAAGCGTAGCAGGGGGTCTTTTAGGACTTTGTGAGCACCTTCACTGTTGACTCTCAGCCCCGATTGACCTCTGACAATTTCAGTGACCTCTGACCTTCGACCTAGACTGGTACGGGTCACTGTCCAGGAGCTCTGAGCTGCCGATGAGCCGTTGTCTCGGACAGTAAACACAGCATAAATAAAGGAAGGAAGCATGCACCCTGAATGAAGAGACTTAATAAAGAGAAAGAGTGAGTGACTCAATCCTTTCCTGGTCTATGAGCACCGGACTGGTGGTCACTCTCAAATCCTCTTATACACACATCACAAATGCCAAACTTGTGTTAATTAGCTGATGTAATGAATGCTGGCATGTGATAATCATGCAGTGTATACTGGTAAGAACACTGCCGGAGAATCACTTAGCAGTAGGACAACATTTACATGCAGAACTTCCATTGGAGATCAGTGAATACATCAACACATTTCTCCTTTGTATCTGTCCAATATAACTTCTCAAACATAACTATCCTTTTTTGGGTCCAAAGGATGTAATATCTAAATATAGCTACATTGCCAAAGCTAAATTTGTGTCTAATTTATGCTGCATAGGCAGAAAATGGATTCCAAAAAACCTTTGATAACTGCATCATCAGACAGGGCGCACCCTGGGAGCTCTGCGGGAGAACAGCCCACACTGTACCGAGTAATCAAAAATGTTGGCTTTGAATTGGTGTAAAGACTTCTGCTATTAGTCATCCTGTTCCTTCTCTATGTAGTAAAGAAACCGACAGGGCAGGAAACCATATATAATGTCTTCCAATTTTACAAAGGAACATGATACAGCCACACGGGTCCATGCAGTAACAGGCATGAAGCAGTCATTCACCAGCGTAACACGTGTGACCTCTCTCATGGGGATATCAGCAAGTGGGGCTTGTTATGCTACTTCAACAGGTGGAAATACAGTCTGAAAGTATAAAGTCTTACATTTCCATGACAGCAAACTTGTGCTGGTGGACAAGAACATGAAGCAATAAACACACTCCATGGCTGCTGCCTGAGGCGTCACTCTTTTTAATAATAACATCCTTTAGGCTGAGGCTGTGTAGCAGGCATGACCATGGTTAATTGGCATGGCAACACGCATGACGGGACTCACTGAGGGTGTAATAACATGTCACTTCAGCAACAGGCCCTCCAATAGCCCTTGAGTTACTCTGTGGCCATCATGACAGTGATACAGAGTGTCAGAAATAGACGACCTTTAAAAGAGACGTATTCACACTCATTGTCAGGTTAGTAATTTTGTTTTGGGTTACTACTGGAATGGGTTTACATGGGTTTATGCTAAAAAAACATGTTTCTTATGCTGTCCAGCGAAGCAGCACTGTATTTTCCCTCTGTTAGCTCCTGTCTCTTTAAGCCCCCCACCTCCTGAATACACAGTCTCCTCTGATTAGTCAGCTTTCACACGCCTGACCCTGCACCGTTTACAACACCATGTTTAAATCAATTCTTACGTGCCAAACTATATAAAACACCAAAGGGAACCAAAAAAATTTAAATGCATAATAGATCTCCTTTAAGATGCAGGAGACTCAAACTGTGATGGAAGAGCCACCAGGAGCAATTTGGAACCTATCAACTTGTAGACTGTAGGCGCCGGCGATTGAACATCCGATCCTGTGATTGGTAGATGACCCGCTCCACCTCCTGAGCCACAGCCGCAGTATGTGTCACTACGTAGAAAACAACCTTATATTATGGCTGTTGCTAAATTCCATGTCTGGAAAAACAACTCTGACTTTAAAGTATGATTGTGCAGCTGTGCCAAGAAATATATGACTCCATTATTGAGTCTCTGTATATCATTACTGCTTTCTTCTCGTTAAATAACTGCTGTGGCAAAATCCGGCCAGCATACAGCCTGTCCAGCAGTGTAATTACTTGGAATCCCCACACACAGGCAGACTGTGCAGCTCTGAGTTGTTGCTATCATAAGCACCGTGCAGTAAAACACAGCCTCTGTACCTGCTCGATCCACAGACCCACGGACAAAACAAGATATTGATCCATCTTTTAAACTTTTCACATTATCCCTGTAGCCTCTAATCTCAGGGGTAGCGACTTTATGAGTTTATAGTGTACAGCACCACACATAAAATCTGTTATATTGTATGAAGGCAGACCAGCCAGGACAGACCAATTACCAGTAGCTGACATTATAACAGCTTATTTAATGAGGGTCCTACTCTCCTAATGGCTTTACTCTGTTTTCCCTTGGACATAAGGGTTCCCATGCTGGACCGCAGAACATTGGTGCTGATACAATTTTAAAGAGTCCAGATGTCCATATGAAACCAAAATGTTGAGCTCAATTTATGAAAACAAACAATACTATCACTACACATATATGGTTTGTTCTCCAGACTGATCACATTATACATACACTATATGAAGCATTAATATCGCCGGAGAGTAATTTCATACAAACGGGACTTTGGAGTCTTGGTAAGGGCAGGAAAAGGAAACAGTGGCTGGCAATTAGGAACATGCTAGTTAACCAATTCATCAATCAATCAACTTTCATTCAATAACTATAAGGTTCAGGTAGACTCAGCACCATACCTGCAGAGTTTTGTCTGCACGTTGTGTTCAGCAACAGTTTAAAGGCCCGGAAGCCTCAAAAATGTCTTCTTATCAACCTTATTCCTCACACCCATGATACCTTGTGCCAATCATTGTCCAAGTCACAGATGCTGCATTGTGCATGGTAACATGTTGTTTGATTTAGATTAGTGACTCTGTTGAGTGAATACTACTAACAGGTTATCATATTGCTTAACCCACTTAGCTAACATTTCTAAAGCCTCGGAAGTGCTGTAGGTTATTCTAATACATATGCTAGTTCCGCAGAGTGCTGGAAGCGTCATCCATAAACGTTTTTCCCTGTTTTCTCTCCAGGAAACTTTATGATAGATGGCTGCTGCAGCGGATATGTGATACTAAACCAAGTACGGTATATTGAGCAGTCAAGCACCGTTCAACAGTATCTGATCTTAAAGGAGTCATCACCCGGAAATCGCAATTTCTCTCGTTAAATCATGAATATTGGTGTTGGACCTCTGTTGAAACTTGCCTGAAAAGCTGGAGTTTGAAAGTGGCTCATTTTTTTCGCTTTGGCTCTTTTTCCGAACAGGAATAGCGCACAATAGTGCGCGTTCCTAAAGCACGAGATTTTGACTCTGCTCCTGTGGTGACGTTACCACAGGAGGCTACTTGCATAAGCATCGGCTCAAAGCCGCCCTCAGCCAGAGTGAGCACGCCGAATCTGCTTATTTCTCTGTCATTTTCACGCCATACATCGTGACCGCCAGCATTAAAACTCAGGTCTTACATGTAAAACACGAGTGTGAAAAGTAAGAAGGAAAAAAAAAGAATTTACCATTCAGAGACATCCTGCTGTAAACGTGTCTCTTCCACCATCTCTGCCTCTTCACTCTCCCGTTCAGGTTCCGACTCCGGCTCGTACATAAATGCCTGAATTCCTTAAGGTCCGTCATTTAGTGTGTGCGCCATGACAGGGGGCTGTTTATGTTTTGGACTCTGTGTGCATGCAGGCTCGCCCCCCATTCCGGCTCTGTCCTTCCTGCGGCCAATCAACGCGCGCCTCATTACATATTATTACAATGCACATCCGGACCGGTCAAAACCTCGCGCATAATCTCCCGTGAGAAAGTCGCGGTATGAAAAAGTGTCAGAACAAGCTCTATGTTTGATTTTTTTTTATTTATTTTTTTTCTAATAAGTTTTAAGAATTGATCCAAAGCGATCCAAGAGGGACTGGATATGTAAAAAACCAGGTGATGACTCCTTTAAAGCAAAACTCTCGCCAAAAAGCCACCGAGGCTTTATTTGGGATTGAATATGAGTCAAACCTTCGTGTAAAAGCATAATTATGACAAAAGAGGCACTTTTAAGATTTACCGTAGTTTCGGTTTTGGGCACGTTAATTTTGAACGGGAGAGCTAGGGGCACGACACGCTATCATCAAAATCACTATTTTTAGAACACTAAGAAGGCTCAACACAACATGAAACTTTGCTCGTAGCAACACCCGGGTCTCTACTCATGAACACAAACAATGTTCTCAATGCTCTTGTTCATGAGTAGAGACCCTGGTGATGCTACGAGCAAAGTTTCATGTTGTGTCGAGCCTTCTTGGTGTTCTAAAAATAGCGATTTTGATGCTATCGTGTCGTGCCCCTAGCTCTGCCGTTCAAAATTAACGTGCCCAAAACCGAAACTACGGTAAATCTTAAAAGTGCCTCTTTCATCGTAATTATGCTTTTACACGAAGGTTTGACTCATATTCAATCCCAAATAAAGCCTTGGTTGCTTTTTGGCGAGAGTTTCGCTTTAACATTCATTTCAAATAGACCTTTTTAAAAGCAAACAATTTGGCTTGTTATTGCAGAAAAAGTGCAAGTGCAATTATACCAAACCAGTGTCCGGGTATTACATACAGCCCAGTGCCTGGGCCATAGCTTACTGGGACATTTCGGTCTTGTCTAGATTTATAAGAGCTGCTGCTGTCACACACTGACTGTCCAACCAGCATTGCTCCCAATAGACCTCACATGTGCACTATGTCATAAAAGAACCCATTCATCTGTTTTTTGCACTAACTGGACAATTTCTCATACCCATATTTATCATTTATTCAAGAACACACTGCCGCACTGCTTACAAATACACTGTTCACAGTGTAAAACATTGTGTATGTACAGTGTATAAGAATATTACTGTCTTTTGGCTGCTGTGATGAAGAAATTTCCCCATTTGCGGGTCAAATAAAGGAAATTCTGATCCTGATATTGAATAAACGGATATTTTTCGAAAACAAAAATCAGCCTCTATATTTTGACTTCAGGAAACCACAGGAAAATTGGTTTGAGTTATTGGAAATGCCAACGAAGGTGCAGACTTCTAGAAGCTCTGCGTATCACTGTGAATGCGACAACGGATCACCTGTGAAATTACGATGCAATCACCTTAATCATTGTAAGCCCATTGTGGCTTTGTGTAATGAGCATTCCCCTGGAACAACAACAATAATTGTGAGAAACCAGTCTGTCTATGATTGGCTCGCACTGTTCGGTCATGTGCCAGAAAGGTATTTAAAAACTAAAGGTAGAGAACAAGGTATCAAATGACTGTAAACAAACAAACAAACAAATAAATAATAATTTGCTGCTATTGTCTGTATTTTTTAAATAACCACCACTGAAGGAAAAGGATTTCACTGTGCATGATCACAATGTTCTTCGCTAGTATTTGATGTATTGCGGATGTAGATTTTATAGCCACGTAGAGGCCCTGCATTGTTGTTTGAGAATTCAGAGTCGTTTTTGTGTTTTGTCAAGTGTGGAGATATTCTGTGCAGTGAAGGTTCGTGAAGACAAAATACGGAACTGTTGAACTGTGTCATCCTAAATGAAATTTGTTTTCACCTGTGCCTGAAGCAAAAGTCTATAAAGAACTAATTTATGCACATAGTACACCCAACCAGGTGTACCAATCATGCTCTTGTTAATTTTGGTCATGTGAGACAAACATTCAGTATATATACTTTTATAAACATCAGCAAAATTCTATATGTAGATGCCTTATTTTATACAGTTTTCTGTGTGTGCATGCAGATGTCAGCAGTATGGATTGCAGATATTCACACACACACACACATAAAAAGCTCTCATATGCAGCTACTCAGTTTCTCGGTGCTTCCTGAACACGATGCCTCAGTATTCCCTTGATATGGAGCAATTAGCAGTTCTAATAAAAAGCCAGCCTGTTTGAGTGGAAGAAGCTCGTTAGTCTCTCCCCTAATTACACCGGAGCACCAGGGAGGACAGACAAGAACCAGGGGCAGCTAATTCACTGGCCATCACTCACACACACTTAGCAGGTAGAATGGCAACACAACCAGACACACACACACACACACACACACACACATACACACACACACACACCTCCTCATGTTAATCAGACTTTTCAGACCATGCCCTTGACACCAGGGGTCCTTACCTGTGTGATATCCTCCATGTCTCTATCTCTCTCTCTCACACACACACACACACACACACTCTCTCTTTCTCTTTTGTGTGATTATCTGACACAGCTGAAAGAGTACTTTATCATTGCCACTGGCCGACGTAAGCTGAGAGACGCTCTGTGGTTTTTTGGGCTTATCATCATACCCCGTGGCGTGGCCCAGACTCTGTCTCATTCCGGAGACTAGTTCAGGTTGAGTAGAGTCGACAGCTTGGCAGCGGGCGGTGGCTCTGAATGGGAGGGGCGGGGGCAGTGACGGAGAGGTGAAAAGTCGCTCAAAGTGACAGCTGACATCACCCAGAAGGCCACAGTCAAGAATGCAGGGCAATCAGACATCATGGATGGAAATCCTCTGTCAGGAAGAGAGTGGTTACATGAGGTGGGCTGAAATTGAAAAGTTATCTTTTTCTATGACTTTTATATATTTTATCAAATTTTTCAGTTGGTAACCCCACACTGAAATATCTCAATATATATCAAATGGATTAACAGACATTCATGGTCCTTAGAGGATGATTCCTAATGGCTTTATGTCCAACACTGCTGCAAGATGATCCATATGTTTTCAGATTTTTCATCTAGCACGACCAGAGGGTCAAAGTATAGCACCAGCAGCGGTGTTGCAGCACACCTCACCTCCATGTGAATACAGTAGCAGCAGTCAGATTTTAATTCTAACATGAGGATATTAGGGAGCTGACTAAAGAGATGAAAGCGTAAGATTTTGCCAAAGCGAAAAACAAAGGTGACTATTCTTCTCTTCATTAAACATTGTTGTTTTGTTTGTTGGATGCATTTTTGATGAATGATGGCAGCAAGTGCTAAACTCACTGACCACATTCTTTTGACTAGCCTACTTCAAAGTCATCTTGCACTTTGGCGGTTAAATGCTTTTAATGTGAAGCTGCACCTGTAGGAAATGTTTGTTTTGCCTTAGCAGTTAGCAAGTTAAAGCAGCGCCTTACATACATTGAGCGTCTTTTCTTGTATAAAGCCAGACGTATCTGGAAACACAACACTGTTGTTACAAGATTATTAGCTGGTGGGATCATTTTGACACCTATCAACCTGACTAGATAGTATACTCTCTGTTTTTCATGGTGCCCAGAGGATATATCATAACAACATTTGGTGACCCTTTACCCTCTCCTCCAAGCACCACCGTGAGGTTGACATTTGTGATTTTCTGTAACTTTTCATTAACTATTGGTTAGATTGACAAAAACTTTGATATAGACAATCATGTTCCCCTCAGGATGAATTATAACAACTTGGGTGATGCCTTAACTTTTCATATAATGCTGTTATCAGGTCAAAGTATTAATTTATATAATACTTTGGTTTATGACCACATACTTATAATTCAATAAATTAATCAATCACACTTTATGTCTATAGCGCTTTTCCTGCAGCAAAGTGCTTCACACAACTGCACAGTAAAGCATATGACAGCCCCTGGCCTTCCTGGTCCCCAAGCACAGGGTTCGTACACATTTTTCAAGGTCAAATTCAAGCACTTTTCAAGCACTTTTAAGGGTAATTTTCAAACTTTTCCAGTACCTTATTGCTGGGTAAAAAATACATTTCTACAGGAATATATATACTCAAGATTATTTTTTCTTCACTTTTTATCACAATTATGTACATTGTATTATGCTGTAAACATCTGACATCATGTTTCATAATAGCAAAAACTTTAGAAATTAAAGGAGATCACAAAGTTTCATCCAAAAAAAGGGAAGCCACTTGCCGTTCTTCAGGCACACTTGCACCGAGACAAGGAGAGATTTGAGAGCACCCGGTAATTTTCTTTTTGACATAAACTTTTATAAGTTGTTCGCTTATTCATCAAAGTTTATTAATATTGAACATGTCATCAGTCCAAATTGTATCAAATTCACCTTCTCCTCAGCCATCCTTCTCTATTGCTACCAGGCTGCTTATGTGATGATACACACACAATGATTTCATGATTCCCAATTTTGCCAAGACACAGAGTTATAACGTCAAGCACTTTCAAGCACTTAAACTAAAATCCAAGCACTTTTCAGACCTTGAAAATGCAACATTGAAATTCAAGCACTTTCAAGGATTTCAAGCACCCGTACGAACCCTGCAAGCAGTTCCCACAAAGCTCCTAGGAAACCCCCAAACCAGATCTGACTATGTATTACAGCGGGGTAACAACCTTAGACACACCCCAAAGCCCCACAAGAACCACCCATACACCAACAAATACCACAGCGCCCCCTACTCCACTCAACATTCCTGTCAACCTCAGCTGTGCTTTGTATTTAGTGATATTTAGCAAATCTTAGCCTGCTAACGAAGATGCTGGACACTGTACATGCAAAAAATCTGCATTGTTAGCATGCTAACATTAGCATCAAACACAGGTATGTATACCCACACAGATCCACTGACATGGCTGTGGACCACTGTATACTCCATTTCAGCTGCACACGGTAAATACTGTTTGCCTTAGTTCCTGGGGAGCATGTATATGCCAGACTCTAACCATTTCATAATCATTTTGGAGGGAAACCGAAGAAGAAAAATGCCAAAGACACTGCATTGTGTACATTGTGTAGATTAAATCAGGAAAGAAGTCACAATCAGCAAAGGTTTAATCTACTGAGAGAAAACTGAGAACTGGGCTTCGTCTGTCCCACTCCTTACCAGATGGTAGCTGTAATGCACAATTATTGTTGTTTGCCAGTCAACAGGGTTTTCAAATGTATTTGCCAAAGTGTGCACATGCTTAGCCCTCTAAAGAACACCTTGTGTTCAGTACAGATCATTCTTTTTATTAAGAGCAAACTGTAGAAACTGAATTGAAAGTGAAGCCTTACACATGCACACACAAATGAACATGTAATCCGACACAGCGATGATTGCAGTTTCTATGAATAAAGCGCCCTGCTCACAGAGGTCGATCTGACATGAGCTGGTCTAATCACCACAGTCTGGGTCTGACCTGACAGCTCCCATCTAGGGCAGGCACTGATGCTGACGGGGTACCAGTCAGTAGCCAGTGGGTTGTTTCATTGTTCTCTGACAGAGAGAGAATTCAGAGTTATCCAGACAAAAGCAGCAGTATTCAGACGAGATGGAGAAAATGCAGAGATGCTGCAGCATCTAATTGTACCAACTCAGGAGAAAAATTGTTGTTCTATTAGTAATCTGTATTTGTGTATTTTTCTTCAGTTAAATCTCAGAGGATAACACCTGCACTGACAGGAAACGATGAGCTCAAGTTGACTCTTGTGCCACTGATAGCGAGATGTTTCTCTTCAGTCCGGCCATTGCTCAGAATTTCATCCCTCTTTTCAATTTCATCATCATCAAAACGTTCAAATTTAACTCTGCCTGCATCTCAGCTGGGAACAAAACTCCACCTGGGATGAACACTGATAGGTAGATCCAACATGCCCTCCCACTGGTGTCACTTGACAGCTGAGCGACACAGTGACAGCAGTGTAGGGCCGGATGCAGATGGAAAGGATGCGATGAGCTGCAGAGGGTTCACACCATTAATTACCCAGACATCACCTCTCCCGTCGCGGAGGATTCTGCAGGAAAAGGTCAGCCGTCTGGCTTGCATAAAGACCAGCTCGCCATGCATGTCACGGCCCCCGGCCAGTGCTCTGCCCACGTCACACTTGCAAGACATGACTAATGTCTCAGCAAGACTCCTAATAGCCCCCAAAATGCCACAGCAGTGCCTGTTAACATGGCCATAAACAACACCTACACTTGGAGGCTAAGGCCAAGGCCACTGATGAGTGAGGAAAGAGAGAGAAGGAAGGACTGGAGGGAGAGAAGTGGTGGAGTCGGCAGAAAAAGTAGGAGTAGGAGTAAATAGCATGAAAGGAAAAGGGGGTAAAGGATCAAAAGCGTTACCGAAAAGATGAGTTTCAAACAGACAAACAGCTTTTTCAGAGAGGTGAATAGTGTGGTTAGTATATAAACATCAGTATTTGAAATCTTTGGACTAGAAGCTGCTATTCAACACTTGCTATCGTGTCGATTCATTATGCTCTCTTGATTATGTTATACTTGTAGATGATGTGATAACATGGCATAATGATGTAGTCTGCAGTATGTGTTAAGGGAGACCTATTATACTTTTTTGTTTGTTTCCTTTTCCTTCATGTAAAGGATCTTGAAAGTTAAAAAGCCCAGTTTTCACGCAAACTGGAGCTCATTTTTCCTACAGAACACGCTACTCCTAAAGTGCCTGAAACGCCCTGTCAATAGTCCTACCTTTAATTCTGCGACTTCTTGACATCACTACGTCACCATGTCGCAGGCGAAATTCACTGTATAAATGAAGCAAACTGGAAGCTGAAAACACGACAGAGCCCACTAGAGATATATTGAGCGTTGCTGGCTCAGGCGTGTGTGAGCTGACCATTCAGAGCAGACTGGGTATTTGGGAAGGGGGCCTTGAAAATTAAAACAGGAGCTAAAACAGAGCATTTCATACAAAGGGGGAATACAGCACTGCTGAATGAGAAAAACTGATGCGTTTCTAGCATCAAAGCATGTAACTATATTCTAGTAGTAAAAGTACAAGAATGATTCTGAAAATGCACACAATTCATCTCCTTTAACAGTATTTAAAAACAATTTTAAAATAAACTCCTCAACTTGTTATGGAAATAAATCAGCTAAGCTTGCAGGTCAGAAATAAACCACAGTTGCTGGCAGCTGGCAGGTGAAATTACTGCCTTTGATGGGATAACCTTCAGCTGGGCACAAACCAAGTCAATTAAGCAACAATCCGACATAGCATACATCAGCAAGATCAACAAGCTGAGAGAGGGCCCCGCTTGTCCCAGCACAGCACTCCATTATAACCCACTTTCATTAAACAGCAAACTCTTCCACAGCTTCTCACCCACTCCCCTTTTCTTTCCCCCCGTTACTCATGTTTGAATACGAGCAGTGTTTTCCCCCGGGAAACTCCGGTGAAAGACTGAGAGGGCAAGTGTTGCGCAGGCTGCACACTTGAACTTGTTATTTCCCTGGCTTATTGTGCGAGGAGATGATTATTGGAGGACAGGGAGCAGAACGAATCCGCTGTGCTTTGAAGTGTGAGAGACACAGGAAGAGGAAGTGAGACGAAAAGATGGGGACTGATGAACAGGTGATGATTATGAAGTGTTGTTTGTCATTTTTAAATAGAAAGGTTTGGAAGGAAGGGGAAGTGGTACAATAGAAGGTATTCTGTAAGACAGATATACAGTTATACATATAATTGAGGTGCAATGCATGGTACATGTCTTTCTTTTTTCCAAGCAGTCTGGAAGTCCAGCTGTTTGATAAATCCTGAAAAACCTTACGTTCAAATTCACCTCCAGGGACTAGATATTAAAAAAAATCTTGGCATTTGTATTGGCAGACCTAAATTTTAGGTTCAAGCCTTAAATACTGGATTGAATACAAGGTTGGAATGTAACACCCGCCACCAGCCAACGATGGTGGGTAAATAAACGTAGCATAACAGCAGGATTTGCGACATTCCACGACACAGATTGAACCTCCAGTCTGCTAGTTTCACTCGGAAAACTAAAAAAGGAGACACAGACAAACAACATGGCAGTGCATCATAGGGGTTAAGAGGTCTGCCGACAAAACCAGGAGGAGACGCAGGCCAAAGAGGCCAAGGTACGTCGTTTTTTTTTTATAGCTGGTGGTGACTGGCAAGTTTACAAGGAAACAGGCCAGACAATGCTCTCTACAATATAACAGTTTTTTAAGTTCATCACAAATCATACCTATGTGTAATTTTTATTTTTTGCCTGACTTTCATGTTAGGAAAAGCATGTGAATGCATGTTGGAAAGCTCGGAGAAATAGGAATCTAATCCGCCTCCTTCCTGCAGCTGCAGAGCAGCTGCTCCTACCTGGACATGCAAGAAACACCAAGTTGGCGTCCCAGTATCGGGCCAAAAAATGTCATTTTTCAAGTGCATGGCATTACTTGTGGAGCTATATTCACTCAGATAAGTTTTATCAGCAGCTACAGACAGAACTGACTGGCAGGCCCTGACGGCCACAGTATGTGTCTCCTCACTCTTCTACTCTGGTTTCCCCGTTCATTTCTTCTCATCTCTCTTCTTTCATTTCCATTCTCTCCTCTCTCCACCACTCTCCTGTCCTCTGTGATGGGAAATGCATGAAGATTGCCACTGGTAATTGCTTTCTCTCGCATGCAGTCTAATGTACTCTATCTGCTCCCATTCCTTATCCTCTCTCCTGTCTTCTTCACCAAAAAAGAGATAACTCCAACTTCACGCAGCACCATATTCAGGGACAGAAATGAATCTTCAGATCATGCATCTGTTGCACTGTTGTGCTTTTCTGTACACAGAACAAATCTAGTTTTCTTTCTATTTCAGCCCTGTGGTGTAAAACACACAATAGCAAAAGATGCTGAAAGAATTTAATTCCGTTTAAACCAAACTTTGATGATACAAATACAGATTTCAGAATTCCATATAACTCCACCCAACAGCCACATTTTGGTACACTTTGGTTCCCAAATTATATTTTATAGGTGAGTCACCTAAATTGCCCATTGGATGGATTTCAGACAGACCTGAATTGGTTTTCTATCACAAAGAAATCTGTTGTACGGTGGCTGTGGGGATGACTGACGTTTTAGTCTGTCTGGGATAATCAACGGAGCGCTGGGTCACCTGTCTTGCTTGACAGATTAGAAGCCCGCATTCATCACACACACACACACACACACACACACACACACACACACACACACACACACACACACACACACACACACAGTCGTCTGAGGCCATCACAAATTAGCATGGGCCGTCACCGTTTCCTTGCCAACTGGCTTGTAACCAGGCAACGTTGGTCGGTGTGAAGATGTCTTCATTGGGTACATGTGCATGTACACACCCACATAGAATGGGGTTTGATTTGTGGAAACATGGATAGTATTACTTTAAATCCCTGGACATGTGACCCCTGCTGGACCTGACGCACATAAAACACACACACACACTATATATATACCAAGACTGAAGCAGCTTCACACTCATTTCATCTGCAAATTCTGATCCCCCAAAGGTACATTTCTTTCAAACCACAGGAGCTGTTTCACTTCACTGTTCGCCATCAAGTACATTTCCCTTGACCCTGATTGTTCAGCACGTTCTTTAGACCGAAGAAGGAAATCATAACCGAACAAGGTGCTTTTATCAAGGTTAATCCTTCAGGGCACAATGGTGTCAGTGGAAGAATCCACTTTAGATCTTATAAATGAAACTTTGGATCAGCTAGATCAGAAAAATAGACCTCAGAGTCATCATTGTAGTCTGTCTGTGCACGGCAGGTGATTTAACCAAGATAATGATCATTGTCTCATTCCCTCAAAGCTTTCAGGGATATCAAAGCTACTATTTGACTGCTCTGTCCACTTTATTTCAGGTGCACGCTCTGCTTTTTTCTTTATCGTTTACACTTTAGGTTTGAATGGTGTCTGCAGAGCTGATATGTCATGTCATTTGTGTTCAGCGAGTCCTTGCGAGGCTCATGTTATATTAGTTTGTGCTGAAGGTGTGAAATGTGCAACCTTTCTCTTCCCGGCAAACCAGCCTGACCATTGTTGTGAACAGTACTGCCGCCCTCCTCATCTTGCTTGAATAATTAAGGCGGAATGAAAAAAAAAATGCCTTAAGGGAACTCTCTTTTGGAGAAAGCATCAGAGAACTTTCTCCCACGTCACCACAAAGACCTAAGGACTGGTACCGCCTTCCAAATTAAATGTTTCTAGGCAGCGCACTATCAATACGCTTGGTCAAACAGCAGCATGTTCACTGACATCTTTACTAATTCCCAATGTATTGCAGCAGCTCGCTCCGCAGACAGCCACTGAGATCTATTACCCATCACTACAGGAGAGGACTGCACGCCCACTCCCCATCCCTGTTCTCTGTCTCAGCCCTGAGCATTCATTAACACGCACACTTCACTGCACTGTTATTGCACGGAGCCATTCCCCTTTTGCAAACTCGGTCCCTACAGTTTAAAAATGTATTCCCCTGCAGGTTTCATGCTATCCCAGGCAGAGAGGCACTCGAGACTTTGCAGAAAAAAGGTGCAATCAGAAAATCATCAGGGCTTTCATTGGACAGATGCTGCCGTATCAGGCACAGGAAGATTGTCGGTTCTGGATGCTAGCCCTACGAGCTGTTGGCTTCATGGAGGCAAAAGGTGACAGTCGCAGTGTCTTGAGATAAGCCTGTATTTTGCCTTCTGTGTGAATAGGTCAAGTCAACATGTAATCCGTCCAGGTCCGACACTGCTCAGCTTTGGGGAAAAAAAGGTGGCCAGAGCAGATTACTTTACAATTACTATAGAAGTACTATAAACCTGCAGGTATGTCAAGCTCTCACTACCATGAAATCGAATAAATATAAAAAGAAAAAATCCACACCATATGGAGTACAGATTTTTAAAATTAATTAACTGAAAATTTGCCAGCCCATTCATAAGGATAACGTTTAACGTTAACGTTAACGTTTCTTTTTTTTAAGTATTTTTTTTGGCCTTTATAAGGCTTTATTGATAGAACAGCTCAAGAGACAACAGAAAACAGGATGAGAGAGAGAGGGCGAGTGACAGTTTTTTTTATCTTGGCTGAGATGAAAAGTTGCAAAGTAATCACGGTGTACATGAAGCTTGTGACTTCCTACAGTCCACCAGACTACTTGACCACAATCATGAATGGTTGTCCAACCTTGCAGCCACCCCAAGTAGAAAACAGAAAAGTATACACGTCATTTGTCCCTGTTTTGTCATATAATCAAAGTATCGAAGGCTTTACCTTATTGGCTATGCGGTGGGTCGCTGTCTTCCCAGTGAAACCTTTTTTCACACATTGAGTTATTCATTTCACATACAGAGGCCTTATCCAGTAATGCTGGGTAAATCATTCATTTGTGGGTTTCAGTGCAGCTGGTTTCTCAAAAGAGAATCTCAAAAAGCTCAATTTAGAACCAGACATCTAAGCATAAATAAGGGGACAAAACTGAGAAAAACATGTGTTTTGGAAATTCTGTATGGACGCAGTTTGAGTTTGTGTGACAGGAGCCGAGATGGAGCAAGACAGACGGGTTGATAGTTTAAAAGAGTTGGGAGAGACAGACTAAATGAGTGGGAGAGAGTTGTACTGCCCCCAGGGTGTCTACAGAAGCAGAGGGGATTGCTGCAGACAGTCGAATGGCCCTCAGCAGGCTCTCAAGCATGTGTTCAAATAAACACTTTACCCCCTGTCACTGCTTGTGAAAGCATTCACACTGGAGAGAAGCATGTGTGAAGACAATGAAACACACAAACAGAAACACACTCAAACAGGACTCAAGATGGAGGACACAGCAACACCCACGAGGAAGGGAAAGCTGGCTATTAATGTCACTCTCACTGAGACACAAATCTGAGCCTGTTTGCCGAGAGACAAAATCCTTGTTAAACACACACATACACACACAACGCTGAGGTGGAGTATCTGTGTCACTCAAGCATAGGGCACAGGCAGGTCAGCGCAGAGACAAAGATGGAGATTGGTGACCTTTTCCCCTCAAACCTCCCATTTACAACGAGGTGAGAACCTCTCATTACCGTCGGGCCAAACCCTCCATCAAACATCCCTTTACTGCCCGACACATTCAGCAGCTTTTCACAGCATAAGAAGGGGAACAAAAAGACGGGAGAAACATTTGTTTAAGGAGCCGTCCCCGGGCTGCCTTCCTCTCCCATTCAGCCCCTTCTTCTGCTCCAGGCCTGCCCTGAGGTCAACCCCCCGCCACAACACCATCAAAACCCTGCACCAGTGATGGCAGCAGTTCCATTCACCCTCGAGATTTATGATCTCTAATGGCTGGCGAATGGACCGGAGGCTTGGGATGCCCCGAGGGGAGGCCCCCCTACTTATTTCCTTCAAATCTCAAGAAGAAAAGGAATTAAAAAAGGGAGAGCTGAGTGAGGCTGGGGGTGAGGATGAGGGAGCAGGAGGGACTGTCGGAAACATTTTCAAGGTTGCCATCTGGGTCGGGTGGGAGCCTTCAAACTGTCTGTCAGTCTTTACCAACAGCCCCTCCCATACCAGAAGGACATGGCTCCGGGGTTGAAAAGGACATATTATAGCAGTGTGAGGGACAAATGCCTTCTGCCGCCACCACCATTTCACTTTCTGGGCTGTTTCGGGGCAATTCTGCAAGTAAGAACTTTTACTAATCGGTTACAATCAGGCGGTCAGCCAGTCAGCTGTCTACTGATCCTTGGTGGTGGCAGAAAACCCCACTTAGGCACCCTCTACATCATAATCCTATTCCCATAATCCTCAGAGGTCAGCGAGCAACAAACAGTCCAGCTCTTTCTATAACCAACCCAACTTTCTTTTTAAGGCGAGACAGGAGTTCTTCACTACTGGGTTAGGAAAAGAAACTTCCAGAAAATGAGCCCAAGTCTTTTACAGGAGGATCCCTTTCTCACACGAAGGCGCCGCCAATCATTTTAGAAATCGCAAAAAAGCGAGGTTTAAATCACAAGTTTCTGTTTCTATACCTGATTTTCTAATGAATAATTCAGCATTTGTGAGAGACACGCTCACTTACTTTCTCGCAGAGTTAGATGAGAAAATTGCTACCACTGTCGTGTCTACATGCTAAATATGTAGATACCAGTGGCTGGATAGTTTAAGTTAGATAGATAGATAGATAGATAAGCTTTATTTCAGACTCAGGGTCCATACAAAAAGTAAAAACAAGCATACAGACTGGCAACAGGTGAAAGCTGCAAGTTTGGCTCTGTACTGAGGTAACAAAACTCTGTAAGGTGCTGTGCCATGCTCTGACGCCTCATTATTCAGAATCCCAGATAGTCCGAAAAATGTCCAAAAGAAATCCAAAGCCCATTGATCGGACATCCTGTTATTGGTATATATCATATAATAATATTGGCCATATTATGTACTTAACTGTACTACTTCTTTTAGCCCAAATCTTGATCTTTTCATAAACCTTATGAAGACAAAGTGTTGGTGCCTTAACATTGTGTAGGGCACCATAACAACTACATTGATACTAAGTACTGAAAAATATCTTGTCATTCGATACAGGCAGGCAAAATGGTGCCCCCCACGTGTGTGTAACATTTTGTTGAAATGGATGTCATAAATCGTTTGGGAAATGCTATCAAAGTCCAGGTATCAGTATCAGTTCCAGTGTCAAATAATGTCACCTGACTATGTTACCACGGTCATCTGGCTTTGTCCTGTCCTGCACATCCAAAATAGCTAGAAAACTACAAGGAGAGTGTGAATTTGTACTACATTGGGCATGCAGAGCAGTGGGCTTTTTTTGGGATAACAGGTATTCAGTCAAGTGGGCTCTCAGTCCAGTGGGACATTTTTGGGACTATTGGGGTTTCGTATTAATGGTCTGTCAGAACAATGGGCAGTCCCCAGTTGTAGCTTTCTCTCGGCTGGGAGCAGTGAGTTCCTTGTGGTGATGACAAGACTCCAGGAAGTCTCAGAAACAGACTTGTGTCTTCAGAAAGTTTCAAAGGAAAGACAGCTCAAGAGGCAGAGGACGTGAAATTGCTTGCTACTTCTTCCATCCTTCCCTGTGTGATTAATTGGAGCAGAGTCTCTGAGCCGATATCTTTACAACTCACAGGAACAAGAGACTCAAAATAATGAGATCTGCAGTGACAGCCAATATAATGAAATGAACTGTGGACCCTGGTGCCACTGTTTGGACAAAAAATACCAGAACGACGGACAGAAAACAAAAAGAAATGATTCATTAGAGTACGCAGACAAAGACAAACACACACACCACTAACTGCTACAGACCTTAACTACAGAATCACCACTTCAGTGCCAAACACACAAACATATGTAATTGTACCCACATTAAACACGGTTACGTGCACCCAATTAAAAAAAGCGAGGTTTATTCTGGGAAAGCCCTGCTGAAGGAGCGACAAATAGAAAAGGGATCTTTATTCCACCTGTAATGGAACCGTAAGTTATCACAACCATGGCAGCTGTTCCCCTGAAGGAGATAATTCTTATCATAATGACACCGTCAGTGCCGGATTCCTGACAGGCACCCTGATGAGCCGCTATATCTGCAACTGTGGCTGTGGTAAACGCAGCATCAAAGATAAGATTCCCCCCCGTCTGCTCCTGAAACTCTGAGAAGATTTCTATTAGACACAGCAACACTGTCAGGTTGATAATGTTGTCACTGGACAGGACAGCCTAGAGGCTCTCCATGGCCCTGTTTTCACACTTTGCACTAACATGCAGTTCGGGTAATCCAATTCCAAGCAGACAGCTGTAAATACACGTGAGACTGCACACAGAATCCTTCAAGGACACACTGGGATGTGATCATTAAAGCCACATTAGGATGCACCATGATCACATAAAAACACAGAATTAGGGATAGACTCACACACTGACAACCTTCCAGAGTTACTCTTGTATAAGGAGGATAGCTTCCTTCATCTGCAGTTCTTACACCAAGCCGTCCTAACAGGTACCATCGGTATTTAAGACAGTAGAGCAACAGCGAAAGCACAGCAACTGGGAATTCAACAGCTAGTGGGGAGGTTCTCGAAAAAAACAACAACAAAAAAAACACAATTTGGTGTAATAAAAAATTGGCACAAAATGATAATCACAGCTCTCCATGGGTCTGAGGTCCGTGCTGTGCAAGTGAAGTGGCATTAATGCTGCCCAGAATCTCCTGTGGCTCTGAGAGCACCTCAGCTTTCCTGACTCATTTTCAAACAAAGTTGAGCACAAACACAGACGCAAAACCTGCCTCAAAAGGTCCCCAACCACACATTTCAAACAATATTTTCTTCCTCGTTGCGATATGCACATGCACGATAAACTCTCTGCATGACAACGTTAGACCTCGGGGATGGGGCAATGCATCATTCATCATTTGGCCGATCAGTTGAAGCCCAAGTTGGCACTTCAATATTTTTTATTTATTGTGAGTCAAATCATCGGAACAACAATTAAACAGTTATCCTACATTGCAGTTTTTCTCTCATATTGTGTAGGTCTACTTTGAGGCAGAGATGCCCCAGTCCTACCGATTCATGTCACAAACAGTTAGCATTTTAAAGTTTCGGCTCCAACAACTAGACCATTGGCTCTGTTTTTACTACCAAAGCAATCTTTGACCTCATTTTGATATACGTAAAAATGATTAAAATGGGAGTGACGTGGTAGCGGATTGGTCAATGCCGATATCATACGGCCACCTGTCCTTCGCAGCATCACCATTACGATTCCAGCAGACGGCCTTTGCTGCACATCATATTGCTGTCTCTCCTCTGTTTCCTGTCTGTCTCAGTTGTCTAGTTCAGGCAAAAAAATGCCCCAAAGTATATCTAAAAAATTAAAATAATAATTAAAATGAGTTCCCCACACTGAGGTAGACAGATTTAAAGACGGGGGAAGAAAGAACACTTCTATCCGATCCGGATTCATTATTGGCAGATAAAAAGTTAAATCGGTGCATTGTTACTTTGAAGGTGAGATGTCTGGCCCTCAGTTTTCATTTTCAACACCCTGACACCCAATTTACATGAATTTCCACCTTCTCAGCGATGAAATTAGCAAGTGTCACAGGATATTCCGGCTAAAGCCAAAAGGCTTGTGACGATATACCTCAGTGATTTATTACCTCTTCACTCACGTAATCTCTGCACAAAGACATTTCTGTATGACTTAAAGACACCAGAGATTAATCTCTAATTGTGATCAAAACAAACAGAATAATCTGTCTATAAATAGACATGCATGATGTCAGCCATAAATATGCTGAAGAGAAAGTAATCACAGAATCTTCATGGTACACGTAACTACATATCATTATCAGAGGGACAGACTCCATCTGTGACCTTATTTGATTTATCTATCTTGGCATAAACAGCACATCTGGCCAAGTGTTCTTTAACTGAATGTTGTAAAGTCCAATCTCTCGAAAACACACCAGCAGTCACAAACAATACTGCTACAAAGACAGACTCACAGAATCACACTAGGAAGTAAAAGGTCAAAAATGGCTATAGTTTTTGGTTCGTGTGTGTTTGTGTGTGTGTCTGTGTGTGTGTTAGTGTGTGTGTTGTATGGTTTCTCCTTGTCACACTTCGCCACTTCAGCACTTCGGCCCTGCTGGCAGGCTTTGGCAGCGATGCCCTGTAAGACGACACGGAGGGGACAGGACAAGGAACGGAGATCTGGGTGAAAGCTAAGCACTGTCGCTCACCTTGGGCATCTGCTGAGCCTGCTGGGCTGGGCCGGACCAGGTTGCCATGACAACAGCAAAATAGCCAGGGGCATCCGAGAATGCTTTTATTTGTCAGGCCAAAACGCCTTCGTACCTAACCTTTGTCCTACAAAACTCGGCTGGTCAAGCTGAAAAGGCACAAATGATATTTACAGTGCATGTCCTGAAATAATAGTAAACGGATTATCACCTAAATTAACTCAGTATTTTGAAGTGCTAGGCACAATCAATGTATGGACATAACCAGTGTGACCACAGCCCAGATCCATCGATTCAGGTTTCTAAATTTGTGGAAAATTTGACAGGAAGTTGATCCAAAAAGAAATGTGTCTTACTATGTTTGAGTGTTAGGACTTCACAAGATATCATTAGCTCTGCCAAGGAGGTTATATTTCCTGTGTCCATTCGTTAGTTGTTTGCCTGGTTTGTCAGCAGGACTGCACAAAAAATACAGAATGAATTTTCCGCTAACATGGATGGACACCATTAACTTTTGGTTAAAGTCCCCACAAGATTGAGGGTGGACTGTTATTTGCTCCAAGATATTTAGATGTTTTTCGTGAAGACAATCAGGTAGGGAGGGCCGAGGATATTGATTGGCATTTATTGTGGCCAATAACATTAGGAGGAATGGTGAATGGAGCCGACTTTTTCCGATCGGGCCACCAAGAGCTTCCAGTGAACACAGCGATGTGAGTGATGAGAGAGCTGATGCAAGGCCAACGGCAGCATCCGAGACTGATGGCTGCCAATTTGGGAATATAGTACCAAGGTGGTTTTCTGCCAGAGGTATGCGCTCCACAGCATGCAATTCTAGTCACTACTTCTTTGTCAATATCTTGCAGTTTTAGTTGTAAAGTTCCATCTTTATTCTTATATTTTGGAATATTTGAATTGTACTCTTGACATGTCTGGTGTTTCTGTTGTGTGTTTACCAAAGCCCTTGTAGTCGTTCAGTGAAAAGAAAAAACCCACTTTGAATGCATATATGGGTTTTCTGTGTGTGTATCACTGCAGCTTGTACTTACAGCTCAGCAAACTAATATAAGTGCACTTGAACATCACATGAAATAATGTTATTTCAAATCATTTTCAGCTGATTATTCACACAGACCTCACTATATTCTGTGAATATAAACAGTGCCGTTCCTGCTCCCTTTCTTTAGGCACTCTGATCTTGAAACTGGGACATCCACAGAGTCAATGCGACGCCACCCTTGTGCTTAATTTATTTGGGCAATCTTGCGGTGCTTGTCAAAAAAGAAGAGTCTGATGCAGGACTGCAGAGAGAAAGACTGCTGTCAGAGATGTTAATGTGTTTATTACAGTCTATCACAGAAGGAAAGCCGACTGGGACCCCACCCACTTCATGAAACTGTTTTTATTCCTGTACGTGAGGTGTCAAGTAAGGAGACACTGCTTTGCTGGTTGCGGGGAAAACTCAAAGCTTCTTGGAAGTCGTCATGTAAACAAAAACCAGAGAAGGGAGGGCTGCAGGAGGAGAATGAGCGTTGGGGTTGTACCTGATGTCAGATTTTTTATTAAAAAATGACAACAAATGCTCCAAAAACAAAGAAAGTTCTGAGAAAATGAGAAGAGTGACTCCAGAGGGAGCAGCTGCTGTGAACCGCAACCTCGACGCTCTAACTACAGGTTTAGCGTGGGCGTGTATGAAGCAGCAAAAAATGCCATTACCTTTGAATTATGAGTGTCTTGCATTATCTTGTCTGCACCGCGGCCTGCCATGACTTCAGTGCAGATTCTCAAGGGAGAGGAGGAGAAGGCGGCATAAACAGGGAGATGCTGCCGAGGCGGTTTGTTTGAGCAGCGCTTCACGGACAGCTGTGCACAGAGCGAGGCAAAGTGATCTAAGAGCCGGCGAACGATTTAGAGTTCAAATCCAAAAAAGTGTAGCTAGCGTCATAAATCCAGCCCACGGGCGTAAACATCTGCGCTGGCGGTTATCAGCTTTGTTTGTGGTGGTCGTCAATGTCACCATCTGTCTCGGGACAGACTCAAGTTTTCTTCATAATGTAGAACAGAGGGGAATGAGAGAGTTGGCTGAGTCGCACGCTCGCCGTGGAACATTCCCTAATGGGCAGCGCCTGACTGAAGAGGCAGAAATCAGTTAACACGAGCACACGCGCACACAAACACGTGTACACAGCAAACACAGGGTTATTGTACCTGCGTCAACAGTGCACCTGCCAGGCTTCACTGTGGGGCCTGTACAGTCTACGGCACAGGAATGTGTCCCAAACTATGCATGTTTCTTGGAGATCTTACTCGGTGGACATTCCTGTGGCGTCTATAACCTCAGTGACAAAGGACAGACATTTTCCATTTTCCACAGGTCCCCAGATCCTCTGAGCTGCATGAGAAAGGAGAAGGCCTACAAGTGTATCTCACGCTCACACACGCACACACACACACACACAACCACACACACAAGCCTCCAGGTGTTCGTGTGATGGGTCATGGCCAGCACATCACTCAGTCAACAGCTCTGTAACTATAACCTGTGGGGAGGTATTACAGTTTCAGCCATCAGGAATGAATGGACCTGCACTGTGTCTTTGATCCCCCCAGGATCAGCGATAGACTGAAATAGGACACTGGAAGCTGGTTGATTCATAAGTGACTTGTCTTGACTTCAGACACGATGACTCAAATGACTACTATCTTCAGTTTAGTTTTAAGGTTTGATGGGGTGGCAATATTGTTTTGATTGAGAACGAATTAGAGGTTGGATATCGACTGAATTAGGTCATTAAAACCTGATAGGGATTTACCCAAAATTGATCCACGCTAAATTTCAGTGCCTGAGAGCGCATTTAGGTGAGTGTAATGAAGATGATTGTGACCAGATTTACAGACAAACACAGAGAAAGCTTGACACTACATCACCCCTGCAGCGAGTTTGGGTAATGGTGGGCAGAAAGCAGCGGCGTGGAAGGGGACATATTTCAAAACTCTTGTTGCAGAGAATATTTCTAATGTGAAATGCAATGCTGGCCACATCAACACGTCTAACCTGAGGAACCACCTGGTCAAACAAAAAATACATCTGAAAGGTGAAGACTTCAGTGTTGGACAGCATGAAAGCCAAGTTCCCTGCAGCAGCCGCAGTTGTTGATGTAAGCACGCCACGAACTTGAGGCCTCCATGGACGACAAAACAAACGAGGCACTGACAATTGCCTCATCTTTATGTAATTAAATTGGCAACAGGCAATTCTCTTGTTTTAACAGATCATTAAGATGTGAATGTTGATTGCACTGCGTGATGGCTATAGAACAAAAGTCTGTGGTTCCTGAAAAGACTGGTTCCTGATAAACTTCGCAGTTTCCACTTGAATTAACTAATTGGTTATGATGCTGGAAAGAAGCAAGCTTTAGTCACTGTCTTGATTGACATTAGCAAAGCACTTCTACTCACGTCAGCCAACACTCTGAAGCATCTGAAATATTGGGACACATATATTACAACTGAGATTACATTTTTATGATAAGAGAGTGAAATACTAAAAAGGTACCGTTGCCAGCATACTGTGTTGGTCAAAATGAAGATGGTATACATCCCCAGTGTGGCTGGGCTTAACAAATCCTGTTCACAGCCTCTTTAACACAGACAAAAACATTAGAGGTGCACCATGCAACAGTGACAGAGCTCTCGATACAAAGAATAGCTGTTTGCAAGAGCTAAGGCCAATTTAATCCTAATTCTCTTCAATTTGAGGAAAAACTTGGTCTGGGACCTTGGTTGGTACTATTGTTCGGCCCAGATTATCTGGCAATGTGAGGCTATTACGGATCAAGCCTAAACCTACCACACAAGAATTTCTAGACGTACTCAAAAGTCATATGTTTACATTCGTACTCGTGAGCATTACAGTAGAAACAGGCGTGTATTATGAGCTTTGGTGGGGTGAGACGAAAAAGAGCCAATTGCCCGTATAGAGGTCCTACAGCTGGAGAATATAGGTTAAAAAAGTTACATAACGCCATAGTGCCTAAACTAAAAGGCAACAAACTAGTTTAACTGTTCAACTGAAACATAAAAATATTCAACAAGCAAACTCAATAAAAAAACACTCCATACTGCTTAATCAAACCTTAATTTGATGTTTTTGCACTGGTCTCCTTCAGTTCGTCTGCTGTTATGATAAAACTGATGAACAAGTGCGCAGTGGCGGCCGTGAGCTGTACACAGAGCTAATGAAAAACTGTATATGGGGCTAATGAACAGAGGTGAGATGAAAGCATCGACTGATACCCGGCCCTCTTCACATCTGCAGTGTCGCCCACTTAACTCTGATGAGGAATCAAACTTCAGAACAAAAAGATGAGAGACAGAGTGATGTGAGAGAGAGATGAAGAAGAAAAGGCAGAAAGCAAACAAATCAGGGCTAACATGTAGTGTGTGCAGGAGGCCCATCCAAACTCACACTGACACTGGTCCTCAAAGGCAGTAACCACACACACACGCACACACACCCCTACACACTCAGACATACACACACACACACAATCTCAGCAGGGGTTGTGTGCTGTCACCGCAACTGCCCTCCCTTGACCTCTAGTAATGGATTTACATTTTTAGGTCTGGTGGGTACTAATATAGTGTATGGACGGACACACACGCAAAGTAGATGGAGGTTGCTAGATCACTGAGCCGCTCAACCATCAAAAGAGACACTTCGATTTCATGACACCGCTGCCATGTGTCTGCACACTGTAGCCAATTACGGGTAAACTGGCACATCTTCTTTCTCCCATTTACAGATCGACAGGCAGCTATTTTTACCTCGGCATAAAAGCAGGGACTGTTTTCACACTCTGCCAACTGGAAATGTGTCTTTCATTAAGGAAATCTATTTAGAGCCGAGCAGGGGAGAGGCAGAGAAGCAGGGAAAGATGAGCTCTGATTAAATCTTTCAATGAAAATGTTTTGAGGCTCTGTCTGTTATTTCATCACCACACAGCCTGGGAGCTTTTTTAATAGGATGGGGCGGGGCAGGCAGTTTGCCGCTACTTTTCACAGTTCAGCATCACCACAGAACTGTCTGTTGTTGGGTTACCTCCAAGACTCAGCCGGTGTAAATCACTGCAGCAGTGTCAGATGAGCAGGTCAGCAGACTGTGACCTCGCCATCTGTGTATCTGTCACTGGCAATTAGGCTTATAAGCACATCAGTTGTACAGATGTATAGATAACGCGAAAAAAAAAAGAATCGACATAGTATATAGGAACGTCCATATATAGGAAGACCCAACTGACACTGAACTATTATTCTTTAAATGGAAAAAAGGTGCAAAAAGTGAGTTAACATTTAATTGCAGTTGCCGACTCCCTTCCTCATTCTCTGACTCTCATTTACAACACAAGGTGACCAAATGAAATGCAGCATTACCTAATAAAAGTAGGCCTACAAAGTTCTCTGCATTGTTGGAAAGAATAATGTAACAACTCAACAAAATATATAACAAAGGTGTGGTCGTTTCATGCAGAGATGTTTGATATCATATATTTAACAGCTGCATATAGGCTCTAACTGTTCGTTACCACCAGTAATTGCAGTGACCACTGCTATGATCTCAGTGTCTACACCTCCATTTGCTTATAACGTAGCTAAAACTGACAGGGCGTGGCGAGACGTGCTATCCCTGCATGCACTGGTAGACGCAACTGAGGGTTCCCAGTTGGCTTATCCATTAAGTGCCAGTTACCTGGGTGGTGGTCCATTCATCTGAAGAGCACTTAAAAGAAAGGAGAGCGACACCGAGAAAGGTGCCAGCTGTGCCATGCGATGAGGCGAGACGGCACTGCCAGACAAAGCTACTTTAAATAATGACCCTTCTTTTCTCTCATGGCCACTGAATGTCTAACTAACAAGCTCATTGAAACGCATGACAGAAACTCTGGGAAACACGAGTCCCACCGGGAACAGGTGGCTTCCCCATCATTCAATTCCTGCTTGTTTTAATTAATGATGCTAGCTGGGCTATTCAAACAACAGACATCACTGTCATTAAGTTAAGAAGTGATGGGTTGATCATCAATCGCGCACCACGTGGCTGTTACAGTGTTTATAGTACAAAAGTATGGGCTCAGTAAGTCCCTCTGGCTAGACAACATTCCAGAAAGATCTAAAAGACTTTTATTTGTGCGGTTACAGTGAGCGGTTTGGAGATCATAACTTGTATTCAGAGGCTTTTCTATGCCACCAAGCAAGAAATTAAGGGGGGAAACACTTCCATGGAAAGTATGCAGCCATGTGAAAGAGTTTAATCACTAAGCTCCTGCAGGCGTGTGCCTGGGGCATTTCAACATGCCGTTGGGAGCAGCCTGTCAACACAACGGCAACTGTGGGCACAGATAGTGGTTTCTCTCACTAACAGACACAAAGACCAGAATCAAAGGAATGTCACTGTTCAGTGATAGTTGAAGTGGTTTAGTCTTCGATCCATTCCTTCTGAGAGGCCGCAGCGAGGAGCCATTTAAGTGTACAAAAAAAACATGTTTCTGTTGGACAGTTGATGCTTTGTGTGCATTCTGTCTCTACCACCGCTCCATCTACTTTACATTCTGCCAGGTTTCCAGAATGTACACCTGGGGACTTCCAATCTCAGGCTTTACAAGCACTGGGATGTTCCCCGTCCCCTGAGATTAAGACTTGTGTGTCTGTGCTGTAGGTGTTGTGCTTTATAGTCCACATATTACAAAATTACTCCCTGTGCTACAGACAGAAAGCTTTTACACAGCAGGAAAAATGTAAAACATTTCATTTTTAGCTCCTTCAGACACAAGGAAATTCATCTGATTCGTTTGGTTCTCTTTGAGGTGCCATCTAAACAGGCGTAATACGGTTTATCAGATAAATCCTGGACCTAAACTGTGGTTCATCCTCAAATCCCCCGAAAGCTTTGAAAAAAATAACGCGAAGTGACAGTGGTGAGTGTGCATATCAGTCAGCACAGAACGGAGACTTCAAAACAAGCTCTGTGTCTTCTTTTGGATGATACACACTGCGTGTAATCAGGCTACTGTGGCTGCAGTCTTTGCAGATTGGTGTATGTGTGTCTGGAGGACAGATAGAGGCTGGGACACTTTGAATGTAAGAGAAAGAGAGAGATAGGGCAGTGCAGCTGCCATCCGCCTAACAGCATCTTTCTCTGCTTCATTAGATGTTGCCTCTATCTCTGTTCAGTCCTCATGTTTGTTTCAGGCAATGGGCAAACACAAATCAAGGCATTCTAGGTACTTCCTGCACGCAGAGGAGTAAAGCACTTATACAGCAACAAAATCCTCTCCGGGGACACGGGGGAGAGAGGGGCGAAGGGAATGGCGAACTGAGCGACGCAGCACTTTGATTCCCGCCCCGATGGTCAGAAACCTAGAAATTGATAGCTGTATGAATCGAGTTCACATGGGAGGCGGTAAAAATGATATGATGGGGAAGGCTTTGTAGACAGCACAAACTGCTTTAAAGACTCTGATGGTAAGTAGCTCAAACAAAAAAATAAGCAAGGAAGAGAATATGATCCTGTCTTTTCTCTGCTGTGTAAACATCCCTAATGGGAAGGACAGAAATGAGTGTGCTCTGCATTTGACAAGGCAGAGATGCCAGAATTGATTAACACAAGAGATGCATCATTGTCTTCATCTCTAGACAGCTTATTTTGTCAATGACTTACACTCAGTGGGACATTTTGCCTAATCGAATAAATTATACCCACTGATTCAATTGTGTTTTGTGGAATGTTCTGAGGAGGGTAGGCTGTTCTCGTTCTCCAGGTGCTTGAAGACTGAGTGGAGGGAAGTAGATATGGCATCATCTGAGGATCTGTTGGGTCTGAAAGCTAAATAACACACTCACTCGTAGTGTGTATCTTTAGGTATATATATATAAAAGCCCAGACGTTGCTGTGTTTTTGCTGTGACTTTGTCTTTTGTCTCTCGTGCAGGGACCCAGTGCCAGACTGGTTTAAAATCCTTGTTTTTCTTGTCTTTATTGGCCCATCATTTCTCTTCCTTGGTCGCTTACCAGAAGCTGGGGGTCTCCAAGGTCAGCCCCTTGACAAATGGAGCAACTCTTTGTCAGGAGGAAGAAGGGGAAGGAGGATAAAAGAGTGAAAGGACATTTGTTGCGACCAGACCGGGCAGCGACCTCACCATTTGGACAAACCAAACCCATTTTGAGACCAACGTCCACTTGAGGACATTCAAAGCTTTTCCGCATGCATAAAGACAGCGGATTGAGAGGCCCACTTAATGCTGGTCCATAGAATATGCTCCATCACTAATACATCCACACAGACACACACCCACACACCCCAGCGAGCCTTTCGCAAACAGTAATCCCAGGGGACCTCAGTCTCTCCCTGAAAGAGTGAGCCTGACACGAGCCTCTGGCTCAACCCCTAAATACATCCCTGCTCACCCCCTGCATGCACGCACACACACACACACACACAGGCACACACACACACACACAAACACACACACACACACACTTCTAAACGCACAGCCACTATTCTGTGGGGATGCCGCAGCACCTGCCCACCCTGGGGCCCCCCTGCTTGTGTGTTTGTGTGTGTGTGTGTGTGCGCGCGCGTGTGTGCGTGTGCTTGTATGAGAGCAGGGGGCCTGTTTGCCGTCTGTCAGTCCAACCGGCTGCTTGCATGATCAGCCAGTCTGTGTTTCTCTTCTCCTGGGGTTTCTTGGCTATATCAATGTGTGTGTGTCACTGTGTGTGTGTGTGTGTGTGTGTGTGTGTGTGTGTGGGTGTGTGGGTGGGTGTGTGCACGGTCGCATGTGTTTCTTACAAGCACGGTCTGACTGATAGATCAATGCAGCTAGGATTATGTATCACCCTAATTGCATTATCAGGGTCAATGTCAGCGGGTGACACACCCACAGCCTCCTCGGAGGGAGTTTGGTTGGACAAAGCCGCGGCCTGGTTACATGTTATGCGACGATTGTCACCCAGCAGGGAAAGGATTTAAAGCTGCACCAGGCAAGATTTTGATCTAAAAATACATTTATCTAATCTGTCTGGAGCTGAAAGAGAGAAGACTTTGCCATCTCCACCAGCTGAGACCTGGTAGTTTCACCTCATTTGGCCAAATAAAAATCTGGAGCGAGGTACGTTTTGGGAGCAAATTTGATAAATCAATGATTAAAAGAAAACTACAGACATCAGGGAGTGACCATTTGGGAAACAGCTTCGTTTGACAGCTTGGAATATTTGGGGATGCTTTCGGCAGCACTGATGAGCAGGGATGGCAAACATAAGCAACTTGTGTTAAGTTAAACATCCCGACACGAGATTTATGAGCATGGAACCAATGTGCACGACTTCCTAGTGCAGCTTTAAGTCACGTCCATTAGTGATATAGCAGGTGTTACGGCACAATTACAATATCAAGGTCATGATGCATGGACAAAATTTGTCAAAATCACGCCAATCGAAGGTGACTTGTAGGTATGCATTACACTACAGCGCTAATTATTCACCTTTTTTCACATTAAAAGTAACTTTATCTGGTTTCCCTGTTCCCAGTGATGCACATGGTGCCACACTGCATGGCAACTTATCCAAAATCTTCCCCATATTTCATGACCTTTACATGGGACGATGCAGCATCTAATCAGCTCAGCACATCTGTGTCACTTCAGTCCGATAACAGAGATTATGTAAGAGGTCACCTGCAGTTCACACACACACACACACACACACACACGAGAACTTTTGAGACAAAACTGCTCCACGATGAGTGAGACATGCAAAATAGTAAATGAATGGTGAGACATTCAAGCCACTGTATGTTGCACTACATACCTTGTCAAACAGAGACTTCCATTGCTGAGACAAGGAGAGAGAGAAAAAGAAAAGCAAGTGAAGGAGTGAGTGAGAGGAGCAAGATGAAGAAGAAGAAGAAGAAGGTGGACACTCAAAAAACATTTCAGAAAACAGGAGCCGGAGTGGAGAGGAGCACCTGTTTCGGGCCAAGGGGAGAGTTTCTTTCCCTCTCTGGGCAGCATTTGCCTTAATTGCTGCTCTCACATGCTGTTATTATCTGATCATTGCGGTCAATGAGCAGCAGCAAAAGATAATAAGGTAGAAAAGTGTGGGTCATTATGTGTGAGGGGTCTCTTAAAGTAGGTTGAGGCACCCAATGGAGCAAGAGTGGTGTGTGTGTGTGTGTGTGTGTGTGTGTGTGTGTGTGTGTGTGCGTGTGTGTGTGTTTGTGCGTGTGTGCGGATATTCCTAGAAAGGATGCTGTGTTGTACTGTGATACTCAGGATTTTAAATCTCCTCTGGTTTCACTGTAAAACTTCTGAGTTATGTCATGACATTTAGATTCAAGGCTCATGCTGATAGTCTGCCTCGTAAACTCAGAAGCACTGCCTGGATTTCCTCCAGAGCAAAGGGAGGTGAAGCTGCGTAATTGTAAAAAAAAAAAAAAAAAAAAAAGAAAAGAAAAGAAAAAAGAGGCAGTGTGTTTATGTGGGCACTTTGTAAATGTGTGGAGACTCACGTCCTCCGGGGCCACGGGGAGCACGTCGGTGCTTTCTAAAACCTCGATCTCCTCGCCCTCCGCGTTGGCCGCCACCGCCGGGGAGGAGTTGACCGGCGTCTCCCGGGTTCCGCCCGTCATCCTCGGGCTGCCCTTCTCCATACAGCCGCGGAGAGCAGCGCGTCTGTCCTCAGGAACGACTCCTCATAGTTTACAATCCAATTTCGCTCCCTGTGTGCGTCAGCGACAGGCAGGGAAGCTAAGCATCGCGCTTCGCTTCGCGTGTCTCTCTTGAAATAAGTCCAGGTGAAATGACACAGAGGTGTGCGCACTCCGGTTAATTCCAGCTCTGCGTCCGCGCACGCGACAAATCTTCATCCGCGGCGGGAAAAGTTGATTTGCTGATAGTTCAGTGACACTTCTGGGCTCTGAAGTCCGTCTGCGATGTCACACCATATCGTTCAGCCGGCAGAGGCTCAAATCTCGCCACGAACAGAGGCAGCGGTCCAAGTTAGTGAGGCAGGGGACGCGCGTTTGCAGAGCGAGTGTTCCCACTTTGAGAGATGCGACGCAATAGCGGCGGCAGCAGCAGCAGAGGAGCATCTGAAAGAAATAATGACATCATCAAACACTGACAACAGCGTGAAAAAACGGGACGCAGATGACAAACCGGGCTGGATGACGCACGGGTCTCATATGGCTGGGGCAGCCGGTGAAAGTCGACCCCTAACAGCGTGGGCACAGTCACATGGCAGACTCCCAGAGAGAGAGAAGTCCGGGGAAGTGTGTTTTTGTAGGTGCGTCATGATACCTGGCACGGCGCGGCACGGCACGCTGCTCTCTGTCGGTCGGCGGCGCAGCGCGGGGACAGCCGTCTGCTCCTCTCCTCGCAGCGTGTCCGACGGGAAGCCTCAAAAAGGGGGGTGGGAGGACGCAGACCGTCTCCGTGGGGATGGTTGGTTCAGCTCCAGGAGTCACCGGGACACTACTCCAGCCGCATGCGTCCCTCCACACCAGAGAGAGAGAGGAGGAAGGGAGGGTGGGGGCGGAGAGAGGGAGAGAGGGGAGGCAGGGAGAGAAGAATTGGCCGGCAGTGAGCAGGGATCACCGGCCACTCCCGCTCAGGGGCTTCGAGGAACTCCGAGCTCTGTCTGAACAGCTGGCTGTCACTGATAAGTGGCCCAGAGGTGCTCGGTCGTTTGCTCACTTGTACATGATGCTGAAACAATCAGCAAGAAGTTATTCAGCCTATATGGCAAATTACTACACCAGTCTGATATTCGACAAAGTGAGCCTGTCAGGTACCACTTTAAAGGATGGGTTTGCCCGAAAATGAAAATTCAGTCATTAATAACTACTCAGCCTCAGACCAATGAAGAGCTGTAGTACGCTAATCTTTTCTGGAGCTTCACAGCAAAACAGCGTCACAGCGCTCCCCCAAACAACTGAAGCAAATGGGGACTTGTTTCAAAACATAAATATACAAACAAAAAAAAGACATAGAATGGCTCCCAACAGCTCAAGACCCTTTTGAAAATCCAATCTTCACTGCAGCCGCTCAGCTAAAAGGAGGCGTGAGGTGTGACCAGTGACGGACTGGTAATCTGGGATTTGGGCAGATGCCAGAGGGGCCACGGGCCCTCGTGGGCCGTTTGGGCAGACCGACCAATCAGAGAGCGGCATAAATGTCGCAGCCATGCAGCCCCTTAATTGTAAACGGCGGCCCCAAGATCATTTCTCTCAGCCCCCTTTCAAGCATCAATATTGTTCTTAGGCTAAGTGATTTCTCCAGTTCCTTCACACCTACCAGAGCAGTAATCTGATGAGTATTTAAACCTTTACATCAGTCTGCATTGTTTTGTAGCAAAATGTCTTATTCAGATGTTCAAAAACGTTCATGGTTTGAAATAAAACAAATCTACTTGCATTTTTTTATTTGATTATTTGTTTGCAGAAGTTAAAATGAAGCGATACCTTCTGGGAATTTCAAGACTGAATCGAGTAGACCGCGTCTGCGTCTGTGTCTGCGTCTGTGTCTGCGTGGTTGTTGGAAGTTGGAGATTGGAAGTTGATTAAGATTTAACTAGCAAAAAAAATTAATTGAGGCATCAAGCGACACTAGGCGGGAGCGGAGAAAAAGGGAGAGAAATCTAAGAGAACACTGTTGGCTGACAGTAAAAAATGCTGCAAACTGACTGATTTGTTTTTAAAATCAAGTGCGTCTTCAGCTAGCACTAGCGCTAATACTGCTAGCACTAATGTTTGCGACACAGCTGAGCCAGCACATCCGGGAGAAAGACAGGACAGTGAGGAATATGAGCAAGAGGAAGAAGTTTTTCCATTCAGAAATTCATCAAGAATTGCCTAAGGATTGTCACGGGATAATTTGGAAGCTCTAATGCTGATGGCGACAGAGAAAGAGGTCCTAATGAACTTGGACAAAGATGACATAATAGACAGGGTTGAAGAGAAAAGCAAACTCCTTCGTCTTAACTGCATGACGGTAAAACATGTTTTTATTATGGAGCAGCTGGCTCTGATGATTTATAGATTTTTTTTATGCATTGGAGTTGTGCATTGATATGTCCATGTTTTGGTGCAGTTGTTTATAGCATGGGAGTTTACGTTCAGCATCACAGGGGCTATCAAACGTGTATGTTCTTTCCATGCGTCAAAAGTTCTATCTACCCTCTCAAACCCTACGGTAAACGAGTCGACGATATATGACGCTGAAACATGGCAGGCGAAAGTAAACATTTGTTTGATGGTAACACACATATTTGTGAAAAATATTTCATGTTCTACATGATCCATTTCATTTTTGCTCTTCCTTGTCACTCAAACACTGGAAACAGCTGTCAACGTGTTGTTGATTGTATTGTATCACTGAGTGATACAATGAAGAACACAATTCTTTGGCATCCACGTTGCTCCCACATTCTGACTTCACGCACATGAACACACCAAAGTTGGAAGAACCTCCCAGCTCAGGTAGTGGGACCATCTGAGGAGCACATGAGTGCAGATTACACCCCATGAGCTGTATGGAGCCAATTTATTTATTTTTTGTGTGCTTGTTTGGGTTTTTCTTTTTCCCCATCTACTTCAGTTGTTTAGCAGAATGCTGCAAGGCTGTTTGTCTCTGAAGGTCCAGAAATGTTTTGTGCACTTTGAAACTTCAGCATGAGGGTGAGAAGATAATGATTGAATTTTCATTCATTTTATTTAATTCTCATTACCAGACGTAAAGTGGTCTTACAGTCCATTTGAGTGATCTTCATAACAAACAAAAGAGATTAAAACAAATCAAAAGAAGGTATGAAGGAGGATAAACACCAGTCAATTTTGTCACTTGGCAATACCAAAGTTGTTCCTGTTAATGGCTTGTAACTGATCCTAAACACATTTCTAACCAAAGATATTAGATGCAACTCACTAAAGGGTGCCTTGCAAGAAAGTTGTGACAGGGAGGAGAAAATAGTTTACTGGTTCAGCTACAGTTATCAATCATAAAGTGATGAAGAGGAGATGTCAAACAAATATTCATTGTTTAGACCTTGATGTACACTGTAGTTCAAAAGGTTTGTGTTTTATTTAGATAGTCCAACTCCAACACTTACCATCTTGCTATCAAATGGCCAAAATGTTTCAAAACGTTCAAATACGAAAAACAGTAGATGGGTCTCAGGGTTGAGCTGGAGCTATAGGGTTATACAATATTATGTTATATAAGTGGCAGTATTACCTGATGGGTCTGTGCTGCTCAGGAGCCAATTAAAACCATAACAGCTCTGTTGAAGATCGTCAATCATTCCACTATTTCAGTCTGTGCCTATTTTGTGATGCCACCATTAACACCTACAGCCTGCAGGATTTCACTTCTACCCTGAGACCACAAGTACTAATTAATCAATTTATTCTACGTATACTGTCTAGATTTAATGTTTGCTCTCTCTTCACACGGATACAGACATTTTAAATTGGACATTTGTAGTCTATCTTTTCTCATCTCAACATTATTTACTTTTGTTTTGTACCATTTTTGTTGCTGATTTGTTTAAACTTTGTTTGTTCAGATATCTTTCTTTCTGTATCCTGTTACTATGCTGCAAAGAACCAATTTCTCTGTGGGGGTCATTCACATTTAATATAATCTCAATCAATAGTTAATCATGTGACATAAAACAGATGCATAAAGTCTTCAATTGCTCCCTTTAAAGGCTCAGAGAGAAGGGAGTGTCCTAGGTTGTAAATCCCCCCCCCCCCCACCCCATTTCAGACAAACACCTACCTATTAACCCGAGAGACATCAAACAAGCCTAATAGCTGGGTGGAAGCCATTTATGAGAAGAGATTATATGATGGCGGCGTGGTCGGCAGTGTGTAGCATGATCAGTATCTTCCAGTGAAACTCCCCCCAAGTACAGTATGTGATAGAATTTGCCATGGAAACAATGTATCCAGCTGGTATTTTTAACCTTACGGGTCTTTTCATGACTCCTACACAGCAGCACTGGGTTAAAGTTGGAGTTTGTTACAGTGTTTTAAAAAGACCCGGAAGCCTTTTTGTCCACATGGTCAGAGATCTGCAAACCATGGCCAAATGGTTTGGTTCCATATTGTTAAGTTTTCTTTTTTGGATGGTATATAAGTTTTCAGACTAACTGTAGCCCACCTAGAATTCAGACTTTTGCTAATATTAACTGGCTAAACATTATTCACTTTTATCTCTCACACACTGATGATCATTTAAACATAACTTCAGACAAAATCAGTACATCGGGGACACTTTAGGGAGTGAATTACTGATCTGTAGCACATTCATTAATAGAGTATAAGGACTTCGAGGCGTGAAGCTGTTGGGATTTGCATAACAGATGCAATGTTTATCAGATTTGCGTACATTTATAATGTAACCAGAATCTACTAATCTACTATCAAGTGCTCAGTCCTTAACTCAAGGACATAAAACTACACGGTGTGAATGCAGAAACAGCATACGAACAATAACACCACATGCCCCTGAAGTTTTACAAGTGGCAACACATTTTTATCAGCGTTTGACATTTTGGTCCCATAATGATAAAATGAACTAGGCTGAATAAATCAATTTCATGAATTAACCTTGTGCCAGTCTCCTGAAGACCGATCAAACTCTATCGTTTATATTATCGAAGGAGTGAGAGGAATTACTGTCTCGTTTAGTTACAGTCACCAATGGGGAATTTCCCACTAATTTGACAAAATCTGCTTTGACGTGACCGCTTTCGCAAGTCACGTGCTATAACACAAGCCGAAGAGCTGTAACGTGAGAGACAGATGATACAGGGGATGGGGTGATGAGGGAGGAGAGCATGAACAAAAAGGAAAAGGGAGATTGAGGGAGAGAGAGACAAGATATACAGGAAGAAAACACCTGCTCTGTGGGAGAACTTTGCTCATGTATAAATTAACAGCTGGGGAGTGTTTCTGTCGTTTGACAGCTCTCAGAGCTGTTTGCTGGCACCAACTGTTCTCTAAGAAGGTGGTCCCCCAGTCTTTCTGCCTCACACAGGCTAACCACAGCCCCTTACTGACGAACTTCAGCAGGCCTACCCTTCATCAACACCATCACAGATGTACCCAACGTATTCATTTGGAATCAGTTTAAAATGGATGTTACAAAATGATAATTAAAGTGTTCCTTGATTTAAGTGTTCATTTTTAAACCAAGTTTTCATCCAATTGTGTCAGTGTGTTGGTCAGGTTTGCATTCATGCAACTAGCTACACTTGCAGAAAGCCAAAACTTTCAACTTTTCAACTCAGATGGCCAAGACTGAAATTTAATGACGAGCAATGGGCCAAAAGCAAACAACTACTGTATTGTTAAGATGCCAAATTATATTGTGATCCTAATTGACTGGCTTCTTACGCAAAGTGTCAAATCTGCCAGATCTGTTATTTATTCATGTTTTGTTGCAGGTGTAAGTGAGTTGACACTGTAGGTCAATTTTCCCCAAGTATCATCTTCTAATTTTTCAATATGCGTGGTGGATGTGCCGCTCAGATCATATGAACTCCACATAAATGTGAATATGTGGTCCCACATATGTTTATAGCAGGTTGTGTGAACTGATTAGGAGTTTACTGTAGGTCTAACCAGCAACAGAGACCAGAAGCTGAAAGACCAAACCAGAGATGAAACAAATGAACAACAGATGCCATAACGTAGGTTTTACTTTTCCAGTGTTCATCTTTTCTTTGTAGATATTTTTATGTCTGTCAAGTTTGAAGACTCACATGGTCAAGAGTCATGGAAGCCGAGCACCTCTGTCAGCAGCACACATCAAGTCCAACAGGACAGATAGACCTGCTGAGCAGTCTCTGTGCAGGGGCAAAGTTAGCATCACATTTGTTTTTGTGTGATATTATCTTGTCATTTCTTTTGACAACATGCACAGTGCAAACTGAAAGAATTCTTGTTAGCAACTTTATTTCATTGTTTTTATTTTCATTTTTTCTCCAGGATCTCATGGCTCGTGTGTAATTGTTGATCTTGTGACGTGTTGTGATCGATTACTTCATCAGTTAGTGCCTCTACCCTTTGGAGTTTCTGGTTTCTGGATGCAAAGACTGGTTGGAGAACAAAGTGCCACAAAGCAGATTCCAGTTCAGCCAGTTTAATGAAGTACACATGAATATATAGTCGGGAACACGTGAACACTTGATAAGATGTAAGCACATGGAAACGAGAAGGTAGTTTTAAAATGTTCAAGTTACTTAAAAAATAAATGGGATGAGCCAGGAATGGAAACAGCTGGTGTTAAAATGAGTCAAGCTGATCGTGTCCAGTATGAAACTTCAACTGTGAATTATTGTAACTGTATAACGTAGTAAAGTTACATCATGTACATAATATAACTGAAGTTACGTACGTTACGTAGGTAGGTTTGTCACACTCACAATAGACCCATTTAAATATTTCTGTATAGGGAGGTGTTGCAATTTCAGATTGGGACACTGTATCAGATACTCATCTAAATCACAGCCACTAACTGCATACTTGAACAACTTCATCCTGGATGCGGATGTATTTTTCTAAACACATGAACAGGCAAGAGTTTCACAGGGAAGCTAATGTGATTTTTCTTTTTGGAGCAACGCTGCCCTCTTGTGTCTTGACACAGTGGCTCATAAATGGTGTGTTGTGGGATCGCGTTGCAATCATGGAATATTATTGAAATTATAGGCTGTACAGTAAGTAATGAAAAGGTTATTGATCAACTATATCAGTACTTTGTACAAATTCATTTAATACTACAGAAGAAAATTATATACCATAAATAATAATGTGAAAACTGATATGGGAAACCAAAAAAAATGTACAGAGTAGTTAGATAACAAGACATAGAGGCTATTATGCCTGGTAATTAATACAGGCTTTGAGACTGAGATTTTGGATTGTACTTTTGTGCCTTTGGCACAAATTGTTTAAATGTTTTGATAACATAACATGCTTCCATACAATCTGAAAATTCTCTTTATATAACCAACCATCTTTTCAGAAGAGGAAAAATTTAAAGTTTATCATGTGGTGGGGTATCAAAGACTAGTAGAGAAGCTGTTATGGCAGCAAATACAAAACAAAGTTCCTTTTCAAAAATGAAAAATGCTACATGTTTATAACACAAACACGTCATCAATCATTGCCTGAGTCCTCTGTTGATAATGCTACTTGGAAATTAAGTAACGGCAAAATCTTCAAAACTCTGGGTGGACTGAAAGAATATATTCCATGACACCAAAAGTAATAGACATATTTATTTATTGTAAACTTTTGGAAAGGCAGGGATGAACGAATACATCAAACTGAGCCTTGTGACAAGCAGTTGCAATTGCATGGAAATAAACATCTGGGGCCACAGTATTGTATCTTGTGATCAGGAGAGCTGACTTGGAATCACAACAACAGTCAAATGAACATCAAACTCTGCTATGACTCAAGAGTCAACTATCCATTGTTCAGCAATCCTGTCATTAAACTTGACTACATCCCTTTTTACTATTGGGGACATGGTACTGTAATTCCTTTATATTCATTCAGTCATAAAACACTGGAATGTGGTCAGAAATTCTGAAGCATGCAAACACAAAATGTACCAGGTGGTTGTACATGTGTTGATTTTCAATATCTGAGCACACAAGCACACACATACATACATGCATGCACACACCCACATGAGCAGACCAGCATTGGAAGACATGAGAGAAAGCAGCAGACCTGTCTACACATCCACTGATCAAACACTGACCAGCTCAGATGTACAAACATTAAAAAAAGAAAGTGTGCGTCCAAAGCTTTGGCCTTGAAAGGCAAACCAATTTCCATCAGTGTGAATAATCGACTCTGATGTTTGTACGAGTTCATGACCAGGCTGTTAAACTGATACTTTTGCATTCAGTGTTTTGAGGATGAATCAGACATGGCCCTTTTGGACGAAGACAAACAAATGTACAGTCTACTATATTATATACACTATTTACAAATTGTTCAGCCTAACAAAAGCATTAATGCTGTAGCACACCTCACGTATCATAATCCCGATATCAACTGACATCAAGTTGTTCATTTCAATCCCCAAGCAACCAAAAAATAGCTGTATATATATGTGACTCACTTATATGTTACCACGGCTCCTCGGCAGCTTTCCCTCGTTTTCAATATAAATATAGATTTATTACTTTGCAAATACTTGCAGACAAACAGAGGAAGCAAATTAGCAATTCTGGTACAAAATTAAATATGTTTTTCTCTTTTATCCCCTAAGACAAGAAATTTACAGTGGAATGAAAATTAGTGCTTGCTAAAGAAAGATTTTACCTTTTTCACCCCACGCAAAAAACAAATGTATATTTTTACAGCTGGGACCCATTAAACTACAAAACCATGATGGACTTGGAGACATTTTGTTTTACTATACATAATTGGGAAAGCTGTGACTGGTCAAGGTAGCTCTACATGTACCATGGATGTAAAGAGAGTTAGACCCAGCGTGCCCAAAGATCACCGTGGTTTGAGCAGCACTCTGTACATGGCGAAGCCCAGTACTGCAAACACTGTGGCCCCAACACTTGCTCTGAGCCAGAAGGTGGAGCTCTTTAGGTCAGCTTGGCTCACATGTCTGTAAAACAGAAAGAAGAAGAGATGACTATGGAGAGAGTGATGGGAAGGACAGTTAAGAGTGAGACACATAACATCAAACCAATTCTTTTACACTGATGTCTTTCAAAGTTTGAAACAAACATGACGATGGACGTGTCTGCGGTGAGAGATGTAGCTAAGAAGGATGATGTGAAAATAAGTAACATGAACATAAAGATAGAGTGGATGAGCTGAAGGCAGAAAAGGGATGGAGCCTTCAAATGTAGAGAAGCTGAAGCAAGACAACGAACCAGATGAGGGACATGCAGGATTATATTGATGACTTGAGACAATGTGGCCAGAAATAAGCTACAACATCTCTGTTAGATGAGACAGCTGAGTCATAGTGACATGAGCACAGAGGGCAACAACAAGGAAGTTTCTACTGACCTAATGACAATGACAATAAGCTCAAAATAGTGCAAAGTATATGCTTTCAAATCTAGTACAGGAAGGTAACAAGTAATGCCAAATAAAGCCGAAAAAAATGAAGATACGAGAATGGTTTGTAAAGAAAAAGGACACATTTTAAGGACTCTGACAGCATCAAACAACAGGAAAAATGAAGTGTAGCAGGAAATGATGGAACAACGTGATATAGAAATAAGTAAAGAACAAAAACATCAAATAAAATACATTTCTATGATATAAAAAACACATTTGCAATTAAAAAAATGGAAAACAAAAAAATATGGAACAAGCTTGGGGTGACGATGGTGACAAATCAGAGGGGTAATCAGAGGTTGAGAGACTTGTAGAAAGGTAGAAAAAGAAAAAAGGACCTTCTGAGTACAACAGCGTAGAGTTTGGCCCTGACCGTCTGCAGCAGCTCAGAGTTGAGGAAGTTCTGACACAAGCAGAAGGTGCACCGGTTACAAGTGCACATGCAGCGCAACCGGGCGTGGCTGAGGAGAGATACAGGGAAGACAAACACCAACACACCGTTTACATACAGAAACACATCTGAAGAACAGAGGCAAGATAAGAGTCAAAAGAAGCTACCACCATGAAATTAATAGTTTGTGCTTTGTCACTTGAGAGAGAGAACCCATGACAGACAACAAAAACCGATTTTTGCAACAGTAAACATTACTTTGGACGATGAAACTATTTGGAAGAGAGGATCAAGAACACCCTTAAAAGGTTACTTTGACTGGATTATTCTTACAAAACAGTGCTCAGAGGAGAACTCGAAATAAAAAGTTGACACATTCTCACAATCTTCTCCCACAGAAGGATGTAACAAATATTTGCCCGTACTCGATAACATAATTTCAGAGTTATTTAAATTCTGAATCCTAGAGTAGGAGTTGTAATTATGTATAATGCTGTGTGTAATTATGGACAGTAACTGTGTGATGCGCAGAGAGGCACTGTGTGTAGTGAGATGAGTGACTGCAGTGTGAGCCTCTGGGAAAGATCAACATTACTGCTCTGCAGGGAAACTCATTTACCCACAGTGCAAAACCATGTGGCATCAGCTTGAGAGCAACATGCATTCAAGTGGATAAATGTAGACTGAAGGGCATCATGTCTGATACTGACACTTGCTGAGAGGAGGGACAACCCCACAGGGTGAGGGTTTATCCCGAGGCACAACATGCAGTGACAGAAATGACACACACAGCAGCCTTGTATTGAAACTGCAAATTAAAGGAAAGGATGGACTGCAAAAAAATATTTTTAAAAAACATCCCACCTTACAGCATACAGGAAATACCGAGAACTAAAACTTTAAATTAAAAATCAACCATGTATATAAACAGCAGCAAACAAGCACTCAGTGACTGAGCTACTTCATCACCTCAGACCACAGGGAGAACAAAGCACAGATCAGATGATCCACAGCTGATGATATACAAGAGTTGTTAGTCAGCTCAATTCTCCATAGATCTGGGGGGGGGATGTAAAAACAAAGCTACAGTTTGTAAACTAAAAAATGTCCCATATCCAAACGACCACATGGGTAACTAAAAGGCAGAGACATTGTGTAGTCTATTGAAGGAAAAAACAGAGAGTATAATGCAATACAGTTCAACAGCACAACAAACTAAATCCTGGAAAATCATCATAGAGTCGAATCAACATACCCCTGAAACATTCTCAACGAAGAGTGAAAATTACAACCTTCACGGAGGATTTACTGCAGGACTGTTTGCATGTTACAGGATCTATAATTTAATATTTTGGATTGATTGGATTATCACTTTCACTTTTTATGTCAGCCTCATTTTGTTGTTTCTTGGTGCCTCTGATCTTTTGTCTATGTTTTATACTCGGCTATATTGTAAGTGACTTCTCTAACTCAATGTATTTCTGTGCAGAATGAATGAATTACACTATATTACTTTAACCTAGGGGGACCTAATAAAGATTAATGAAGGCAGGAATCTAGTAATACACTGCAGGTTTTTATCATTTTAGTATTTTGACTTTTTATTCATTTTACTTTTTAATCAACATTTTTACCTCAGCTTCTCATTTGTGTTTCTTGATGTCCCGGATCTTTTCTCCATGTTTTTACACTCGTCCACATTTTAAACTGGGTCTCTACCTCAATGTATTTCTGTGCTGAATGAATGAATTTACACAGCATTACCTGGTGCAAGACAGGTGTTTCTGTACTTACGGGTACATGGCCATAGTGGTAAGTTTGGTGTAGATGTCTCTGCTGGGTGCTGCTGCAGTGTTACAGGTAAAGGACTGAGGTGGGGGCATCTTGTGCTTCCTGCAAAACTCCAGGGGACTGCAGCCATACATCTGTTTGACCTCTGGCAGATCTGACTTGGCTGCTATCATCATACATGGAGTCTTGCTGTCCATGAAGTATTGCTGAGACGGGGAAAGACAATGAAGATGAATGATGGTGGTTAATATGCTTTAAAAAGGTAAACATATGTGTTTTGATGTAATGTGAGCCATACACACAGTTGTACCTTGAAGACTTTGGCGCAGTATTCAAAGGAGTAAGGGTTGCTGACATCATAGACCAGGCAGACAATGTCGCAGGCCAGATCAGCATCGGACAGGTAGTCGAAGTCGGGGAATACTTCATGAAGCTGAGGAGAGGAGAGGAGAGGAGAGATTACCTATTACCATATATTACGTATAAATATAAATGATTGTTGTTTTTCCTATAATTAGAAAAAGAATCAAATGCAACATAAAAAAACATCATATTACTTCATTAATCAAAAATTCTAGTAATTCACGTAATATTACTCACAAGAAGGTATTTCTCCTGGCCGTAAACATAAGTTGTGCTGATGGCATAGTAGGATTTGTGTTCCTCTTTAACTGTTTTTTGGCGCTGAGAGAAGAAGAAACAAATGTATGAACTGTAAAAGCAGAATACGATATGAATTCCATATCATGCAAGAATGAGATTCTTATTATTGCAGTGCCTCTCAGGGCAATGGCTCGTGATACAGTAAAACCAACATTTGGAAGATTGTGAAATATCTTGTGAATTATCTGAGGTCAAACTATGCATCAAAATGCGTCATTTCCGTTTACCATGAGGTTACTACCCAGGAAGGCTTGGAGGAAGCCACTCTTGCCACTGCCAATGTCTCCAAAGACATTACAGCGGAAGACGCTGCGCTGGGTCTGCTTCTTCTGCAGGTCAATCTTCTTAGCTCTGGTCACTGCAGGGGGGAAACCACACACGGGCATCAGAGGATCAGTTAAGACTGCTGCTGTACACAACACATGGTCTGCAGTCAGTCAGCTACACAGATTGAACTGTTGCATCATCGCTGTTATGACAGCGCTGATTCACTGATGTGATTACCGATGGCTTGACTGTGACAACAAGCTTCATATACTGAATAACACTCAAGGTTTTACCAATAGAATGTACGAATGTATATGAAAACATTTACCTTGGCCTACTTTAATATAAATATGAAATATGAAAATTTTAAGATCCTACTCACCTGTAATTCCTGCTGCGTGAGATTCCTGCTCAGCAATAATTGAGTAACCAAGGTAACCCAAATACTCCAGGCATCGCTGGACATCCAAATATGTTGTTAACCTTCAAGAGAAGTAAATTGAAGGTAAAACAGATTAAATGGCAGATTCATTAAACATAGAAACCAACCTGACTGAGAAATCCTTTTTTTCATACCCACTCAAACAGGGACATACTTGTACACTGGTAGAAGTTGAAAAAACTTTTAAAAAGTTAATTATTAACTAACACATTTCATTGAAAAAAATTCTCATTTGTTCAGACTTCACCCAAAGCCCGCATAGCAGGAACAAGATCATCTACGACACAACAAACAAACTACTTACAAGCTGTTCTTAGCCATTTTCCAAAAGAATATGAAATGATGACAGTAACATAACGTTTTTAATGTCTCCATGAATATTAAAACTTTCACTAAAAGCAGTTTAAAGAAAATTAAGATAATCCTTCTTGGGAAAATCCAGTCCAACTATTCTAAGGTTTTTCAGCTCTGAAGCTATATTCCGCTAGAATTGTGGCACTGTGTTTTTTTTTCCCGGACCATATAATATGTTAATGTGATGGGACCACATACATATTAGAAAGGATTAAAATCTAGTTGCAAAACTATTGGCAACTTACGTCCACTGGGAGAGATAGCCCTGGTAGGTGATCCATCCCTGTTCATTTGTGCAAACGGTGTTATTGACATCTGGACCCCAGGGCATGTAGGGAAAAACATCAAATAGATCTGCCAGCTCCTCTGGTGACAAGGCACAGTCACGGTCCTGATAGACACAAACACTGGTTATTATTGGGGATGGTAAACTACCCTGAAATATGTTAAATGGCGCTAAAGCCCAAAAACATTTTAGATGGGATTTAAAAGATGAATGTAAAAGAAGTGTCCATGCTCAGTGCACAGCAGTCTGCCATTTCTACATGAGAAAACAAACATGACTGGTGCACACATTCACAGTAGGACACTAATCACTACAACTGAAAGCAGATGATGGCTTTAGCTGATGCTTTCACTCCTTGACAGTCTTCCTAACCTCGCAGCTAATCCTACTGTCAATCCCTGCTCTGTGACAAGAAGTCAAATAATGCCTCAGCAGGTGGTCAACATTGGCAGTGGCGGTGTATTTTTGTGTTGTGCGTTGCTACACGCTGAGCAGCTTCTAGTAAGTGGCTCCACAGGGCAGAGGCTAAGGTAAATACAGAGCCGGGTAGACAGGATTGTACCTTGTCATGTTTGTCAAAGACGCTCTGGAGGAAGAGGTAGGCATTGTGGTTGAGCTCTGTGGTGCAGTCTGGAGGAATTTTTAACCTAGAGAGAGTGAATTATTGCAAAGTAAATGTTATAATCAACAACCCCGAGCAGAATACTAGACAAACATTACTAAAAATATAACAATCAATCCTTCCAATGTTCTTAGGTCAACTACCTAATCTAGCATCCTAGAGTCCTAAAACTCAGAAAGAGTTAGTATTTTTGCACTTCCTGTTCACTTGTCTCCAAGACAATCTTTTTTTATTTATTTTTTTATTGTTTTTTGGTTAGATGCCTGAAATAAGATAACAGAGGCTTAAGTGATTTTCGAGTTTTGTTCTACAACATAAAATGTCAGTAAATACTGCACTAGTGAAACTTAAATCTTTTATATGTCCTTTAAAAGCAGGTTGAAAACAAGTGGTTAAATGCGACATTCTCAAGGACATTCAATGTCAACACAGAGCCTCATCTACTCACTAGTCCACATTTACATGCAAACTATTCTAACTCAAACTTTCCAACAGTGAAGTTTGAATACTATAGTGTAGTAGGAAGCTTTGAGGTGGTGATTTTGAAGTCATGCAACCATGGCTTAATTAGTTTATTCTTCTGGTGACTTCAAAAATCAAAAAGCGGTGATAGTTTGCAAAGATTTACCTGCTGTATAAGCAAGATATATAGAAGTATAAATGCTACTAAATTCATAATTAAGTATGTTTTAATCAAAAAAGCTTAGTAAAGGTTTAAAATGACGTAAAAGTTAAGTTTGTTAAACCCAATAAATGTGGTTGTAGTGCTGTTATCTACAACTTAAACTCAAGCACTCAATTTCAAGGGCTTATCAACACTGAAAGTTTGATCAAAACAAATACAGGCAGAGCCACACGCTCACAGGATGGAGTTGTGTTTAAATATTTAAGACTGAGACTCACGGAGGGAAGAGGTAGTCCTGATTTAACTCCAGGTCATCATCATATCCAAACCTCCTCAGCACGGTCCACGTGGTTTCATGGCGGCCTCGCTGGATGAACAGGGTGTGGAGAAACAGGAAGCCTGGAGAAAAAATATCACATAACAAACAAACAAAGCAGTCATATTTGTGTACATGCAAATCTCTGTCACATTATTCCTGAGGAGGAGGCCAGTCCATCCACCCCTACCTTTCAGAGAGAGTCCGTTGTCACACACTCCATCGGTCAAATTCTTCCTCACCACATTTTTCACATCCTCCAACGCCTGAGGCTCCAGAGGGGTGTTGAAGCACGTCCGCTGTGAGATGAAGGACAAAACATTGAAGGAGGTCCTGTGCAAAAAGTTACCCTAAACCAATTCCAAACTTTGTCAGCTATGACAGTCATCAGTTTACCTGGAAGAAGTTGAGCTCATTATCGTTGAGGATCCCATCATTGTCTAAGTCTGACACTTTGAAGATTCGTGTCAGGGCTTTGACACAAAGTGACTTCATCTGGAAATCAGAGAGGCAAACAAAAATTCACTTCAACAAAACAAATTTGTAACCCAAAAGTGACATAAGAAATCCGAGTTCAGACAGAGAAATGGGACAAACAAGCTGCGATGGATAACAAAAACACTGATGCAGAATTCTTAGTATATTCTAAAGTATACGCTTACAGCTTTCTTCTCTGGGCAGTAGAGAGGACCTGTGGGGTGCAACACTGCCTTTTGGGCATAATAGAACAGCTCTGAGATGTTCTTCAGGTTCTTCGCTGAACACTATAAACAAAGAAAAAAGGAAGTTCAGTTTTACACACATGTATAATGTTTGTCAACACTACAGTGCTCCTCTATAACAGACTGCATACGGCCTTGTAGGAGATAAAAGCCTTAATGCCTTTACAGTGTGACACTACTGACAAAGTAGGGCCATCCTTGTTTACATTCCTGCATGTTTGTGTGTGTGTGCGCATGTGTGTGCGCATGCGTGTGTGCATGCATACACTATAGGTGTGTGTGTGTGTGTGTGTGTGTGTACACAAGCCAAGTCATGCCCAGACAGGGTATTAAGACACAGGATCTGTCTGACTTGCCTGGTCTAATTAACAGGTCTGAAGAAAGACAAGTGCTGCACTGTTAGGTGATAGTAGTCGGTGTTAAAGAGCAACACATGGCGAGGACAACAGATTAATGTATACGAAACATGGCAGCAATCAATAAAATTGACGAGATTATCTTTAGGCTGCAGGCTTCCACAGTTTGGCAGTTCACAATCAAATTACTAACAAATAACAAATTACATTTGGTTATACTTTTAGTCATTAGACCAAGTACAAATACTGAGGCAATAAAAAAACAGTCCAGCATATAAAGGTGTACTTTGTAAAATATGGCAAGAAGTCGAAGGGAGCTCCAAATAAACAAGAAGCAGCATGTGACCAGAGTAACCAACAACTGCTGCTCTATGCTTGCTATCCCTGGCTGTAGCTATATAGTTAGCTAATTAGCTCATGGCTCAGTTAGCCAAGTTTGTCTGGGTTAGTTAGGATAGTCACAACAGGCAGAAAAAATTACGTTTTGTGGGTTTATTATGTTCAATTAGTACCCTAACATTTGGCATATACATGCCATCTTAAACTACGGGGCTGCTTTAACCAGGAGTGCAAAAAGCTGAAAAGTACAGAGTAATGCATGGACTGTATGTATAGAGACATATAAATATCAGTGAGGGACACATGTGAATACACTCAGACGACACTAAGATACAGCGTATGCAGCAAATACCTGTAGAAACACTTTGCATGAGTGACACATGTTCAGTTTGGTTGATAGTGAGGATCATAAAAATGTAAGAGCAAAGGTTGTAAAGGCCTTTACATATAGGAGTGTGTACTGTACATGACACAAAAAAACAGGAAGACCAAATAAAAAACAGATCATTTGGGCATTTTTTGCATTGACTTAAGTGTCTCAAATTGACAGATAAAACCAATTTAAAAGCTGCAGACAGACTAAAAATACGTGTAAAAAATGACTGTCAACCTAAAAACAACACTGTTCCTGTTGGTTCTCAAACAGTTGACAGTTTTCACTAAACTGTTACTGTTGAACTGCTCTCATGTTCCTTCCCTTCTTTATGTTCTGTTTAATGAGTAGACAACAGAAGAAGATATTGATTTCCATTTGTGTATGTGTCCCTATTGACATTGTGTGCTGCCCTACGTGTGTGTGTGTGTGTGTGTGTGTGTGTGTGTGTGTGTGTGTGTGTGTGTGTGTGTGTGTGTGTGTGTTGTCGGAATCAGTAGCATTTCCGCTGCATTACTTGAATGTGGAAGTATTGTTTAGGCCAACGAACTCAGAATGTACCACCTCACCTCAACACAGGTCTCTATCTCACTGTACTGGTTCATAATGGGCAGAATGGTCTCCATGCTGCTGTGCTCCACCAGGTCCGACTTGTTCCCCACCAGGATTAGAGGAACCCTGGACGGAAAAAAGCACAAACACAGCACTGTATTAACACTAATAAATAACATAATATTCAAATGACATTACGTAAGTATACACATTTTATCAAAAGAGTTCTTCCTTTTTCAGTCTTTGAGCATTTTCCCCTAAAAGAAGCAGGGATTCTGAGAGAAAATCTCCCACCATAAAAAGAGAATGAGGCTGAATCTGCTCATGTGAAATGCTTCTCCTCCACCAGGCTTCAGTGAGACATTTTCCACCCAGTGACTATGGGTCATCACCTCAATCACTAGGAGAAAAATCCAATGCCCGGCCTCTTGCTACAGAAAATAGTCGTTTACAAACTTTGCAAGGAGTTTTGACCTCATGGAAACAGGCATTCCAGACAAAGAAAACTCTACTCTATTTTTACACAAGTTCATACCTGCTGTCCTTGTCTGTGTTCTCGTTGATGAGGGGGATCCAGTGGCTGATCACCTATGGAAAACAAAAGGTAGAAAAGATAGAGAAAATGTTTTATAATATACATATATATATATATATAATTGCTATATAAACAAATTATGAAAATGCTAGCAGCATAGGCAACTCACCTTTTCTATGGACTTCTTGTTGTTAACTGCATAAACAATGCAAATCACATTTGCCTAAGAGAGAGAGACACCGAGACAGACATCCATTAGGCTTCTACCTGAGCTCAGCACTTCTCTCACAGTTAACAGAAAAGCCTGACACCCCGACTGACCTTGGAGATCTCCTGGAACAACTGCTCATCTGTCTGCTCTGCATCTATAGGAGAAAGATAATTGTTCTCCAGTTAAAACTAGGAAAGTGTTCTCCTTATTTTATCATCTTTGTCTGTCACTGCAGAGTCTAAAAAAGAACCAGGCACCGGCTTTATGTACCTGAGTAGTCCACAATGTGTGTGGGAACTCTCTCTGGTGTGACATCTGCAGGTATAGTGATTTCCTCAGCTCGGTAGGGAACCTGGGACGGACGAAACTTGGCTATCACTTACATGTTGACAGCTTGAATAATACAGTCAAATCAATGGTGTCACATTCCACAAAGGTAAGTTTTAACATCTGACATGGTGATTATTTATCCGTACCACATCCGGGAACTCCTCGCTGACCAGGGACATGATGAGAGACGTCTTCCCCACTTTGGCTGTCGAGGGAGGAACACATTGAACAGATTATTTGATAGATCTTTGCATACACTCATTACAATTAGCCTAACATTAATATTTTATGTGTAATGAAATGAATTGTCATTGAGCTTACCAAGCTGCGTATGGACATTACAACACCACAGGCCAACTTAAAAGGGTGTATATAATCTCTAAATTGCAGCTCTCATCCTGGCTCTGTTTACAATATGGCAGCAATCAAAGATTATTTTCAATATTGATTCATCTTCTGAAGTATCGCCTTCAAATTGCCTCTTCTTTCAAAACCAAAATAATCTATATTTACTATCATACATGACAAAGAAAATCAGCAAATCCTTACAATTAAGAAGCTGGAATCGGCAAATGTTTGACAATTTTGCTTGAAAAATGTTGCTGATCCATTTTCTTTCAATCGATTAATCGACTAATTGTTGCAGCTCTGGTTTTCAAGTTACCGGTCTTCATTGCTAAGCCAGGGGCCTTCAATAAACTACAAACTTCATTCCTTACTGTTTTGTTAATAACTTGATAAACAACTTTATTGCCAAAACAACAGATTTTCTGTTGAGGGATAAATAAACAAAACAAACAAATCAATTAATAAAATCCTCTGTCCCTCTGGAGTTCACTTTCCTAAATCCCATGATATTCCAGGAATTCAATGAGCACAGAAAGACAGAGAGCATGGTATCTATTTTTAGCTGTGTATCTCTGCAAGACCGCCATGAGTTCAGTGATCTGTTGAGGAAAACGTGGGAAACTCAGCTTGCACAATCTAATCTGCTTTCCTATAAATGCACGAACATGCATTAAAATAGTGGTAGTCTGTTTTCCTAGTCTAAGTGCAGCATGCATTGTGGTGTCTGACTATGAGTTGTATGACGGGATGAGAAAAGATCTACCTACAGTTTTAAAAAAAGCTACAGCTGAGATATTTATGTTAATTTTTGCATCTTAAAATGAGCACAGACACCATCATCATGAGACCCTGGTGGTTGTCAGCATCACATGCCCAGCTGGTAGCATCAGTGCACAAGGAGCACTGAGGGCTGACGCTGCAGACAGCATTCACTGCTAACCAACATAATGTAGCTTAAATGACAGCTTTACTTACGCTCCCCCACAAGTAATATCCTCACGTCCTTTCGCATCCTGTCCGGCGTAGACAAACTCGGTAAACTGGTGCGTGTGAACCATCTATGCTCCCGTCCGGATGAAGGATACAACCAGCCAGCTCTCCTCGGCCTGGCTCGCTTGCTAACGGCTACGTTCGCATTTCGGCTCCGGCGTTGGTTCAGAACAGCCGGTGCGCCGGAAAATATCAGTACTAACCTTCAACACACGGGTCTCTAACGAGCTGTTTGTACTATATTCCACCTGTCAGGTTCAGAAAGTCACACAGTGCTGCTGCTACGGTATCCAACCTGCTAATCCTCACACTAACTTGACTGTTACGACAGCATTAACGGGCACTAGCAAGCGTGCTCTCCGCCACGCCCCTCCGATTCAGCTGACAGGGCGAGCATAGATCGTATATTGTGAAAGAGCTCACGGTGGATAAAAAGTTGCATATGTACCGAAGTATTCTTGTTGAGGGCATGCTCGATCTTTTTTGAAAGTAAGAAATATAATGAAAACCCCTGACTGAAAATAAAGACCGAAAAGTTGAAGATTTTAAGACTCAGCTCCGTTGGTTGGTCAACGCGATGACATTTCTGGTAGACGTCTTAACTTTTTGTGAGAGTGAAAGATCTTTTTTTTTCTAAGTCTGCAGCGTTACAGACAAGAAGTCCAGTTCAGATTTATTGGATTTATTTACTATTTAGAAAAGAGCAACATCACACAGTGAAAACACTGTGCTACAAAACAGCATTCATGTATTTTCTTAAGTCAAAGTATTAAAGTGTCATCTACCGACGTACATTACATATAAAAATAAAAGTACTATTTAGGCTGCAGAATGGCCCCTGTCATTGTAATGCTGCTTATTATCTGATTATTAAACTATTATAACATTGCTTTAAATACCATGCTTAATATACTGTTTGTTCCTGTCACATACATACAAAGTAGCCTTCAGTATTTCCCTTCAAAATGTAGTGGAGTTGAAATATAAAATAGCTCAAAATAGAAAATACTACAGTATAAGTACATTAAAGTTGTAGTTAAGTGCACTGCCTAATCACTGAATTTTAATTTGTGGGTGAACTCATCCTTTAAGTATATGTACTTTCCACCACTGAAGACAGGCTAACAGCAGCCATTTAGATACAGCGCAGCCTACATATATTTATTATACAATATATATCGCGCAACATGTGTTTTAAGCACACATTTATTTATAGACGTTCACCATGTAAACACAATATAAGTTGAAATGATAAAGACCTAATAAAGGGTTGACATTTAGTATTAGATGTTACCTTATGGACCTGATTTTTCAGCTCATGGTGTAATTTAAACTAGAAACAAATAAGCAAATCAAATTACAACAAACTAATTGTGACATGCTTAACGCAGAGTCTTCAAGTCCCATATGGATCTGGTGGACCCGGAGTACCCACTTGGCCTGGTTGGTAATCACAATAACATGACAAAGAAGACATCGAAATACAGGCACTTTTGCGATGGCTGATATCATCCTCAATGGTTTCCTGTGATACATCACTACCTTTGTTCCTGATTCGGAACATAACTTTGGAATTTCATTTGTGTTGTATATTTATTAAACTTATGAAGAGAACTATAACAGACAGCTAAAAATGAAACAGCGTGTGAGAGAGATGAACATTATCTTTTGAAAATGTGCAAAACATTTGCCATAACAAACTTACCACAAAGAAGGCAAATTATACACGCAATCTAGTCTAGTCCTTTCAATAAATACAATATTTGGTTGCAAAAAAATCTTTTATGTCACGTCACAACAATAAATTCATGATATACCGCTTCTCCAAGGTGATATATTATATATGATTATAATTACGGAAACTGTAGTCTGTGCAAAGTGAGAGCTGATCATTTGTCAGCGATGTCGAGCAGTCCACTGACAGGTTCAGGACGTCCTTTGGAAGTAAGCCTTTCAGTCTTATATGTCCCAAAAAGGATAGTTATTACATCCAGCAGGTAGATCTTTTCCAGTCATTTCCCCCGTCCCAGGTTGGCTTCGTCTACAGTATATTAAAGAAAAAGTGCGTATTCACATATGGACTTTGTGTTCATACACCTGATAAACAAGGGAAGCTGTACAGTGTTTTATCAGGTATATAATAACATTGTCTTACTAGCGTAGTCCTCTGGGGTCATGGCTTGAGAGATGACCTTTGTGATGGCCTCCAACCACTCCCTCTGCTCCTGCTCCTGCTCACACATGAACACAAACTGCCTGCCTGGAGTCTGCAGCGTGATGCCACAGTGCCATCGGCCTCCCCTCGTGCTCCGGCCGCTGATCTCTGAGACAGAGTAGCTGTGGCTCTCTGTGCCGATGAAGACAGCACCCAACTCTGTGGCGTCCTGACAGGGAAAACAAAGGGAAGCATGACTTTCATTAACTGCAAACACTACCGATGGTGTCGCATTAGGCCAATCTCTGCATTTGAGTCAAAGCTGGAAATGTTGTCTACTTATAAAATAATGCAATGTCTTTCATTGTTTTTCTCATAACTGTGTCTTTTTTGTAAATGTTGTTATGCTTTTATTTTCTTATTCTTTACACACCTTAAACGCACACACACACTCTAGAGACAGTGGCATTATGTGTTAATTACCAGTGGAGATTTGAAATATAGAAGCTTTCTGTTTCCTGAGCACAGTGTGAACCACCTTTTCTTGAATGGCTCTCGTTGCTGAAAACACACAAGCACACGAAAAAACAGGACATATAGACCGAGAAAGAGAAAGAAAGAGAGGAAAAAAATGCAGAAATGAATTTGACAGATACAACAAAAGTAAACAAATCCAATAGATTCAGATACTTGACATACCGTGGGGCCAGTTTTCTCCATGTACCCCTCCTTCAGGCAATGTCTTGTTATCTGAGGTATTAACTGTGCAAAGAAAGACAGGTGACACCCTTAACTGAACAAAAGAACCAAACAAAAATTGCATTTCATAGGGTAAATCTACCAATTTTTACATTTTAAAGTGTGTTTAATGGGGAAAAAGTAGAGTAAAGCCTCTTGTGACTCCAGAGGAAGCTACATTTAATCTAACAAATTGCTTCCACTGATGTCACTCAGTGCTGAAGTTGCATTGTGGGTAATGTAGGCACCAGATTTTGAAAAGGGAAGAAGAATGCGTGGAGTAAAAAGAGTTTATCTGTGGTTCTGCCATATTAGAGGACAATGTTAGGCCAGTGGGCTGCTTTTCTCAAAACCTGGAACCTACATTACCCACAATGCAGTGTTGCCACTGAGTGAAATCACTTGAGGTAATTTATCAGATTACACGCAGCCTCCCCTGGAGCCACAAAAGGCTTTATTCAACCTTTATCATGTACTCTTTAGTACTCCCCAAAACCTGTTAAGACACTTTAATGTGTAAAAGCGGTGGAGATACCTGTGACTCTGTGACTCTGTACCTTTAACAATTCATCTGAGATTTATATAGTATAAAAATGTGTCTCACGTCATTAACATGAAGAGTGGGATGTTTCTTCTGCAGGTATGCCAAGCGTGTTGCCCGGATAGCATTGAACAAGGATACAATTACCTGTGAGGCATTAGATATAAAAGAGCACATCAGGAGCACATAAACTGCAACCACGCAAGTAAACTGGAATGGAACTGGGTCTAGATCAAATCATCTTTCTCAGCTCTGACACCAAATTTAGGATCAAAAGGTCGAAGACAGATGTTTCAGGTTTTGTATGCCACGTTTGCCAAGTTAAGACATGTTTGTATCAAAGCGTAGAGCAAAAAAACACAACTGCACCCGAGCTCACCTGTCCATTCTCATGATACACAAACAGATTCCTCATGCGCTCGTCGTGCAGGTAGGAGATCTGCAGGCCGTGAGCGTGGCTGATCTTCTCTGGCTGGAAAACTGCATTCAGGTCCTTCATGGAGATGACCGCTTTGGGGACCTTGGACTTTGAGGAAGCATTCGAAGGGATTAGCTGATATGTGCTCATTTCACACTGCAGAGTAAATGATGAACAGGCAAAAGAGCTACTCACATCCTCTTTGATGAAGTATCTGAGGGTGAAGTCTTTGCGGGACAGCAGGAAGACCCTCTTAAGAAACTGCTTGTTGTCTTTGCCCTTCTTCCATAGCATCGACTCAAACACGTCTGTGTTGGTAGCATCAAATAAATAAAAGAGATGAGGAGAAACTAAACAGCATATTAAGCACGGAAATGAATGCAAAGTTCTGAAAAATTTGCTGACGGAAAGAATATGATGAGGATAATCACCAGAACTATAGGCTTGCTGACAGTGGCTGTTTTCTCCTGTGAATTCTCCTCTTTCATACTTTGCACGGATCCACTGGTCCTTAAGAACACTGAAAGCAAAGCAAAACACTCATTACACTTTCCTCATGGATAAAACATGAATGGTTAAGTAAATACCAGCGACTGAAAAGATATAGACCTCTCACTGATGAATGAGTGTGATTCATACTGTCTGGAGCAACTCCACCTCTGCACCCGGCTGTTTGGTGTCTGTTCCTCTTTCTGTACCTCTCTGGTCCCATTCACTAAATAGACCGTTGGTTGATTCTACATTTTCACTGAGCTAATGATGTGAATGTGTTGCGGTCACTCACTTGCAGTCTTTTTGTTGCGGCCGGTAAAAGAAGGCAGGGACATACTTCTCATAAATGGCTCTGGCTGCAGAATTTCCCATCTTCTGCATGAACTGCACACAATCACGATTAGAGTTCATTATCTTCTGTTTTCATTCGTAGGTCCCTGTCTTGCAGAGCGGACTTACCCAACACATTCCACATGAGACTACAAACAAAACATATGTTTTATCTGTGACATGCTCATACAGTATGTAATAAGGCCACATGCCTCTCGAGACAATGCTAAAAATAAAGAAAAGGAACAATAACAATTAAAATAAGGAAAAGAGAAAAAAATAAAAAATATGAAAATACACAGACAAAAATATATATACACTGTGAAAGAAAATGCTAAGAAAAGTCATCATTTCAAGACAGCTGTCTTCACAATTTATTTATTTTTTACATCAATTCTTAACTTTTAAATTTAACCAATAAAGGGTTTTGCCACACTGAAATCTTTTGTTAGGTTAACTTAGGTTTATTCTTCAGAAAAACAGGGAACTTTGAGTTTCAGGAACGAACATACAAAACAAATATTGTTCACGTCGAGCTGTGAACAAGATTTGTCAGTAATTGGTTGCTTAGAAGTTAAAGGTTGCAAATAAAAATATTAAATTATTATTCACTTTACAGGTGCAAAATGTAAAAAAGTTAAATTCATGGTCAGGACAAAACACATAGGGGTCAGCATGTAACCACAGTAAGCACTAATTGCTGCTTACTGTAGATGCTTACTAATTAGCTCTGTTAGCCATGCAGCTAGCTGTCTGAACAGTGACCTTGGAGTCACCGGGGCATGCACCTCTAGCACAGGAGCTTAAGAAAGAGATGCAGGCTAGCTTGTTAGCATGTTAGCTTCAGTAGATATCTCTTCTACATATTACACAGTAATCATGATCTCAACACTGTTATTTCTTCACATTCTCTAGATGATTGTAGTTAATCTTTTTGAGGTTTTCAAATAAAATTATTATGGAATGCACCTTTAAACTCAGCAATTTTAGAAGTATAGGTTTTTTGTTTTGTTTCCAAAGTAGAAAAACTGTTTATGTCAACAAAAGATTATACATCGAAAAAAAAAAAAAAAAATGTTGGAGTTGGAATTTGACTTAAAACGTACACTTTCAAAATATAAAAACGTGAGGTGAACAAAAAACTGTTTTAAGCTGTCCATATAAAATGAATACAAACACAATGCTATACCTCTACTAGTGAATCCTCCCAGCGATCCAGACGAATGGATTTGACTTTGCTGACAGCAGGCAGATTACGATGCATCCCTGAGCAGTTCAGGCACACAAAGACACCGAGAGTGTAGGAGGCCCAGTCAGGTTCTGTGAGCAGAGAAGCACATAACAACATCTACACTGTAAGAAGGAACTAAATACACTATGAACTTCAGTGTATAAGCGGCAACTACACACCACAACATAATAAACTGGGAGTGACAATCACAGTCTCTTCTTATTAGTTATAACATGCATTAAAAATCTGTGTGTAAATTGAACAGTGACTTTAATTCAAGCATCTGATTTCTTGCTCATCTTTGACTCTCGCACAATGACAATGGGCTGTTCTCGTCAGTGATGGTGGCAGACTGGTAGAGGAGGAACAGTGAGATCATGCCGCAGAATATAGCAGCAGCCACTTCCCCCTTATGAAAGTTGATTGTGAAACTTGACTTGGTTATAAAACAATACTGATAAAAAATAATGAAAGTTATGTTAACAAACAGCACCACATGGCCACATGGCACACCTTATTGTTTACCATTCTTTAACTTTGATAAAGAAAATGTGTTCAGTCTCACAGACATCAGGTACAGTGGTCTTTGACAAAACATGTGTTGTTGTAAATCAGTCAGAGAGATGTATGTATCATTTCAAAATTAATATACTGTGGCTATGAAGCTTTGTCAGGGTACTCACCAGGAGCTCCACAGTCAGCACACAAGTTGTTACCTGGCTGTCGCACCAAATCTAGCAGGATTTTGTTGTTTCTCTCGAGACTGGCCATAGGTGAAAGTAGTTTGCCTCAGTCAGACTAACAGTAGAGTCCCAAAAGAAGAGCGACTGGCTATAAACTCCATATTGATTCTCCTCATTGAATGGCACACAGAGCTCAGTAGCAGGTGAAAAACATATTTCTTCTCATTGGCCAGCCGCCCAGCATTTCCTCTTACCAGCACAGCATCACAAAGTTTATTGTTCTGCACACAAACGCAGAGGTCCAGGAATAACAGAGAAAGGAAGTGAAACAGACGTCACCGTATAACAGGGTGATTGACTCGTATGTATAGCTCATAGAACTGGTTTTAGTGAAGTATTTTCATGTTGGGGGAGCTACACCGGATATGTCTGAGATAAAGTGTTGATCAACTCAGCATATTTTGCAGTTAATTCACAAGACAGGGTAGACATGACAGACTTGTGTACAGGTCTTGAGAAAATATATCTGGTGTTTCTAATATTTATATCCTCACTGATGGTAATGAGTTATGTAAACACAAGAAACTATTTATTGATGTAGCTCAGTAATTAACTCAACACCATCTGAATGAGTGCAATGACTCTGTCCTACAGTAGGTGGCGGTATAACGCAGGTCGCCAGCAAACACAAAGCAGAAGGAGAAGCGTCCCGGAACCAATCGTAGTTGTGTTGTTGTGCCCCGCCGGTCGGTTAAAAACCGCCGGACCACAACGAAAGGGCAGAAGTTTTTCAGTCTGTATGATGTTGTAACCAAAACGATAGTTAATTTATTTCTAATAAAACGATAATGTGGTTCGCCAGGCGCTTTCTATCATCGGTGGTTTATAGAAGTAGGTGTTTGTCGGCTGTCTTGTACTCACCTTTTGTAAAAAAAAAAAAAAAAAAAAAATGCATTCGCCGACTAAGCTAGCAAGCTAATTTAACTAAGCTAACGTTACTTTTAAATGCTAACTTTTGCTGTTAGTGGTTATATTACTAATCCCATCTGTTGTACACATTTTAAGTCAGTCCAGGCAGCCTGACATATTGTGGTGTCTGTCAACATTAACGTACACCAGGGTCCTCTGCTCACGTGTTGTGGACTTGCAGTAGTTTTGAATGTCTGAACATCACCTCCCTCCTGTACGTCCTCTGCAGGTCAGTACTCGTGTCAGCCGGGATTATTCCTTCGCCCTCAGCAATGCTCCCTCCCTGAGCTGGAGCTGCGGTATCTCCAGTGCACATGCTGCTGGCGGAGCCGGGTTCCCGTCGCTGGTTTTGAGACCCTGGACGCCGTCCTCACCTCCACCTCCAACTCCACGCCCTGCAAAGAGGACAACAGACCGCTGGATGAGTTCTACACCTCCGCGCAACGAGATGTCATCCTCCAGCTGCTCAACAACGCCGCGCCATCAGAGCTGGCCGGCGTCAAGCTCCTGAGAGGCCGCAAGTCGCTCAACATTGTGGAGTACAGGACTAAAAACGGACCTTTTAAAACCCTGGAGAGTGTGGTGAATGTGCCGCTGCTGAAGCACAAAAGTGCTGTCACGGTCTTCAACTCCATCCTCAACCCGGTGAAGATGGTGAAGAAAGGGAGGATTCAGCTGGCCAAGTTTATCAGGCCAGAGGTCGACAGGTCCTGGTTGGAGGTGAGGTTCTGATCATGTGTTTATTGATCAGAACTACCACTTCTCCACACACCTATATGAGTTTTAAACGTGAATATAAGTGGAATGACACAAGATTTAAGTTGCAGTCTATGTGTTCACAAGCATCCATCTTGCATGAGGATGATGGAGATGCCCGATCAGCCTCACACTGCTGCTCTGCTCTGTCATATTTAGGTTATACAAGGCTTGTATTACAGTGATCTGGATCTAAGGTGTAATCGAAGGTGTAATTTTTACAATTTAGTATTGCAGTTATATAAAGTTGCAGGACTCAAAAACAGGATGGCTGAACACACACGCCTTGGATAGGAAGCTGTATCAGCCATGCGCCATCAGTGTATGAAAGGGTGTTAAGCACTTTGAATAGTCAGTTGATGCAAGTCCATTTAACGTCCTTGACAAAGCTCATCTTGAACCACATAAACAAGTTTTCAAATGATGTGTTGATTCCCTGCAATTAATACATTGGCATGTAAAATCTGTGTAGAAAGAGAGATCCCTGTTTGATAATTCAAACTGGCCCCTGACTGCATTAGCTGAGTTAATCTCATTTCAGTTGTCAAACTGTTAAATGTAAAAATGATAATTGACAATATCCCCCGGTCTTGATTCTGTATGTGTTTGTTCAGGATGCCAGCTCCATTGTGTCACTAGTATGTGGAACTAATAAAATCGCCTGGACCCATGTGAACCGTGGGATGACAGTCCTGGACTGGCAACAGCTGGAATGTCCAAATTTCTTGAAGGGAACATACATGGCCTCTACCTACTTGAGTGATGTGAGTATGACTGTCAGAGTCCATGTTATTACTGAAATCTTACAGTGACCAGTTGACTATAGAAGCTGTAAAATGGCAGTTGTCCTTGTGTTTTCAATTAACACATGGGTTGAAGTCACAGTAAGGAATTTGAACCAAGAGAACAATTTGTACTTTTCTTTTCTGCCCTCAGGTCTCCACAGTTGTGTCACATCTCCCATCAGCTGACTTCTACATAATAGAGAAGTCCTCCATCTCAGTCCAGAATACGACTCTGTTCCCTGTCATGGCCCACATGAGGACTGTAGAGGCCATGCTGTTCGCTCTGCTGGAGCCCAGAAACCCCCCACCCAAGGCCAACATTCCTCCTAGGTAGGGAAAAAGGGAATTAATGATAATTGTGACATGCACCAAAGTACTGTACAACAAACATGATGTTCATCTAGAATTTTTCTTGGCCTTTCACCCTTTTTGTTTCAACTGTCTCAGAGTCAGGGAAGGTTCACAAACTAACTTCCCTCCTCCATTTCTTCCATCTTTTACAGAGTTTTGAACATGATGCGCAGCGCTGTGGGACGTCACTTTGGACTCATGGTGGGCGAGTCTCGGACCAGCGGGGCACAGATGGTCCGTAAAATGATGACTGAGTCTGTGACACAGAAGATACCCAGGATAAATGTTCCTCCTGACCTATTGGTGAAGTACAGGAATTCATTTAAAATCGGCAGGGGAGGAGAGGAACTGTGTGACGCCCTGCTTCAGGCAGTTGCTTTTTATGAGCTGCTCAATGAATCTTCCAGTTAGCCACTGCAGGGGCCGACCTCTTGCCCCAACTATGCACGACATCCACAACAACAACAAACCCCGTGAGTGGCATCCTGAGCCCTTGTGGACTTTTAGCAAACGTTTACCTCTTTGAACACATTTGATGGCGGTTGATTTAAGTTAGGGATGCACCGATTGTGAAACTGTGGGCCAATATGACAATGTCCTTTGCTGCCATTCATTTTGTTGTTATTTATTCCCTGTTTTTTGCCTATAAACAATGAAATCTTCATTATGAAAATATCAATAATTTTGAATTCCTAATAACGTTACTTTGAAAGAGAACAAACTCGATCACACATATGTACCAAACAACTTTTAGCTTGACCTGTTGTAGCCTTCTACCCATTAATGGTAAGAAATTTCAGCACTTACATAGCCTTGAAAAATAAAACTGAAGGCAGAGATTTCCCGAGCCAGCATCCCACGAATGTGCCAGTGCAAAATTAATGTGAGACAGCAGTTCGACCGGTGCTATCATATTTGCCGACAGTATGAAAAAAAGGTAAAGAGTGGCCAATAAAATGGTGCATCCCTTATTTAAAGTATTGTCTATTCTAATTGTTCCATAAAACCCTCTAAAATTATTTTTTTGGGGTTAGTTGGCATGAGAGTTGAAGAGTTTTGTCTGTTTGTTTCCGTCGATGATGTTGGATATGGACACTTTCATAAAGTAATAACTGTCTGCCAGGATTTTCACTCCTGTTGCTTTGGGGTTAAAAGGTTTTATGAAATAAACATAATTAAAAAGAATATAGAATATTTTATTTACTTTTCATGGTTGCAAGTACATGTGAACGAAACATGATTTCTCAGTTGAACTGAATTAAATTCATTTTACAGTATTATGTTGGAAGCAGTAGTCAGGTAACATTGATTCACAGTTAAATAAATACTGACTGCTAATGGAAGTGAGGCTCTTCAGTTGTCCAGATTTTTCTTTAGGAGAAATCTTCTGCCAGGAGATGAATGGTCTTCTTTGAGAGACCCAGCTGTGTGCCGCTGAGGTAGTTCAGACACCTAATGTGGGGGATAAATCATTAGATTTTAGTCAAAGTTTTAGTACAAATGTTAAGTATTAGTTGGATGTAAAATGTCAAATTAGAGTTTAATACTTGGCAGAAACAATTCATCAAACATTCATTCAAACTGAAGAGTTAAATGATAAGTTAGATCAGAGCATACGAAAAAAATAACTAAGAAAGCAGATACAAGTTACATTGAAGATCCAACTACCGTAATGGTCACACTGACTAACCTGATGTGACAGTGTTTTCACTGATTAAAAATCAATCTTATTATGCTATCATTCTAAACAACATCAGTCGTCCTCCTCAAGTGAAGTGAATATAAATCTGTATTGTGTCCGTCTCACCCGACTGGCTCCTCTTTCTGCCGCTGTGCTCTCTGAAGGTGACAGATGTAGCGGAGGACCGGCATGTAGTCCACACTGACAGCTCGCCTGTTCCCCAGCAGGTAAAAGGATTTACTGCAGAGCACCGTCCTGCTCAGCTCATACCGCCTCTGGGACACTCTGCAGCGGGAAAGGACAATCTTTGTTTTCTGCTTTATAATGATGTACACAATGTCATGAGCTTTGGTTGCCTTTTGTAGATTCCAGAAAAATAAAGTTAGCTATTGAGGTTTTCGGATCCAATTTTAAATCATATTCAAGTATTATTTTATTTCTTTTTAAAAAAGAAGAACACGCAAAATCTGACATCTACATGCTAAAGCTTATGATTGGACAGCTGAAATATGCAACACAAAACTCCTCCAGTTATTGAACAGACTGAACACAGTTAATGATCTGAATCTGAATAAGAGGATCAGCAGGAGAGCACACTCACCTTGGTGCACACAGAGGTGGAAAACTAAAGCTGAGGCTTTTGGAAGATGCAGGTAGCGTAAGATTCTCCACCAGCCTCCCCCACCTCGTGTCTCCCAGCCCCTGTCTGTATTTTTGGCCTTCAGTCCACGCCTCAAAAACTCTCCACAGGTACCTGTGAAACCCCAGGCCCTCCACAGCAGCCTGAATATCCAACAGCCTCTCCTGGCTCCAACCTCTGCCCTCCTTCTCCTCCTCACTCATCACATCCAACAAACCGTCCTTTATCTCAACACCTGTCCAGATAAACGCCTCGGGTGTGCGTGAGCCTGGAACGAACGGCGCTGCAGCCGGCATTGTGGCATCGAGGTATGACATGAGGTCAAAGTAGTTAGCCAATGACTCCAAACAATTAGATTCCACTTTGGCTGCTTTTTGTTCAGTCTTGTCTCTTAAACTAGCGCCTTTTGAACGAGCCCTCTTTGATGATGATGTTCTTTGAGGAGCTTCTGTAACACTGGAAGATGCTGTGATGTCAATTTGCGTGATATATCTCCTTCTGCTAAGCCTGGAGATATTCCGAACAGATTTGCTGTCAGTGTTGGACGCCTTCAGAGCCACATTTCCATCCAGCTGCTGGATGTGAGGATCAGGGGTTGCCAACTCACTGTGCAGCTCAGAACATGTCCCCTTGTCCAGGAAGTGAACTGAACTTTCCTTGATGGGTAGAAGGAGCTCCAGGTTGCAGTACAAAAGAGGCACACCTCGTCTCCAGCTCTCAGCTAGCATCCTCAGGAGCTCCATCATGTCTGCTTCAGACCACAACTGACACTGAATTGAAGAAAGAAAATATTTACAGACTAAACTAATTTTCCTCTGGAAAAAAATCACAAAGAGTTCATATTTATTAGATGAATCTTTTCAATACTCACCTTTAGAAGGTTAAGCACTTGGTTTTGGGTCAAAGGTTTCAAACCCAGCATGCTAGCAGTGCAGCCTGTGTCACAATGAGGAAGCTTGGAGTCTAAATCATCTCTTTTTTTAGTAACATCCGAGCCTAGGTAGGGAAATTGAAAAAAATCCTGCAAATCTGTATTGATTTGAACATCGTCCATGTGGGTGCTTGATTGCGATTCATTTTTAAGTCACTTACGCTCAACACCAACCAGCTCCTTAGTCAAACCTCCACTCTGAGAGGTCCATCCTCCACCACTGCGCACCCAGAGCTGCAGCTGCAGCAGGCAGCGTCTGACGTCACCTCTGGACAGTCTAAGGAGGCCGCTGACGTCTTCCAACTCCAGTCGCACATTCTCCGCCAAGGCCACCAGCTGCAGGTAGCTGCAGACATTCACCTTGGAAATAGATGGACTGGGTCATTCTTTGCTCATATCCGCAACAAGCACAGTTTGTTGAATTCACGAATGTACAAGACAAGCGTGAGCTACTTCAGGCTACATGCATGCCTTTCACAGCCAGGGGTTAGGTTCAATTACTATGAAATGTAATCTCATCTGAAAGCTTTTGGATTACTTCAAAATACAACACTGAAAAAATTGCACCGACTACTGAAAGAAAAATCGATGCAACCACAAAAAATGTGGTCCATAAATATTATTTTTTTCTCTTTAAACATTTGGAAATGTTTTCCATGCAATTATAGTGCATTTTGCATTTTTTTTGTACTGCTAAAAATGTAATCCTGATTGCATGGAATCCATTACTACCCAACCACGTTCACAACAAAGTCCAGCAGAGTTGTAGAGATAGAAACTTACAGCTGATGGGGTTTTGAAAATGATTTCCACCAAGCTGCAGCTGAATTTCTCTCGGAATGTGGGGTCTGAGGAAGACATTGAATTTGCATCAGAGCTCGTCCACGGATCAATTCTTCTCTAAATGACACGGTGTGTGTGCGTTTACCATTGGTAGTCAGAACGACCGGCCTTTTAGTGGTTTTCATGAAAGTCTTGATGGCAGAGAGGAAACCAACATCAGCATCGAATATGACATCAACCTGTGGGAGCAGACAATTTGCAAAAGGATCATCCCAGACTAAACTTGGGTCTCGTGTGGTCTCATATCCATTAAATTACACGTCTCAGAGACTGTCGCTGCCGAATGGTTTACCTCTTCAAACAGAATGAGTGATGTGGCTGTCTTTTTGTTCTGGGCCCCTGTTTGATCAGAGGCTGGTGAGGGGCTGCCCTGTGTCTTGAAGTCTGGTTTTTCAGACAGGCCACCGAGGAGTGAGTGATCTGCTTTGGCCTTCATCCTAAAATAGTTGGCCAAAGTATTTGTGGCTGGATTAGCTTTTAGTTTGCGGCTGGAGCGACCAAAACTCTGGGCTGCTCTCTTTTTGGAGGTAGAAGTGACAATTTTTGGAGGCACTGTTTTTCCTGTTAAAGAAAATATTACAAAAGCCTTTGAAATGTGTTGATATGACGCTGAAACCTTCTATAACTGTTTACAGATATTTAAACTTTACACAAACCTGACAGTTTATGTTTTCTTAAATTATTTTTTTAGCGTTTTCAGAAGACAGTAGTACACGAGTGATATATTTGAACAATGTCCCACCAGATAAACACTCAGATTTCGGAGTGGAGCTGTAGTGGTTGAAGAAAGTGGGTTTCAGTGGGTCCTTCCCCGACATCTCCACAAGGTGGGACTGTGTAGCCTCTTTCAGCTGTGACACAATATGGCAACCGCTGCGCTGTGACGAACAGTTCACCTCAAATACCTTTTTAAAAAGGAAAAAGAAAATTTAAAGCATAATTTCTCTTATTCAAGTGTGACGTGCAGATGATTATTTGCCCCGAACATACTCTCTTACTTAATCTGCGATTCCCAACCCCTAACTGTGAGTTACATATTTCCGTGTAGGGCTGAACAAATAATCAAAATATCACTGAAATTGCAACGTGGCCAACATCCCAATCAATGGAGCTTCTTTTGGTGAAGGTAACTAAAGCATCTTGGTGATACAAAGATACCAACCTACAAGTCATATTCTCCAGATCTAAGGGGGCATGCTTGTTTGGCACACAACCCACTAACAATCATTTTTATATTTCTTTTTCTGTATATTTCTTTCCCACTTAAACATGACTCACATCACATTTCATATATCTGTCGATATAATTGCATTATATATATTCTTTCTCTATATCGTTCAGCCCCATTTCTTTTTCAGTGAATAACAAAAACCATGCATCCTCAAAACGCCACGATCTTGTTTGGCGAAGGACACCAAACGAGGGTTGCAGATCGAGGAGTGAATTAAAAAAAAGGACCATCAAGAATCATGATGGTCCCAGGTAAACTACATATACGTCACGTACATTATGTCATGTGTGCATGGGCCATTAAATTTCTTAAAGCACACAGGCATAGGTCATGTAAAATAGTAAAGTAAAATGCTTTCTGTTTCTTAGCTTTTAATAACTGTATCTAAAGCATTTTCATTTTTTTATTACTAACACTATTTCCAGCAGGCACATCGTTTTCAACATTCTATCTAGGTTGGGGTCCTATGAAGTACGAAACGTGGTGATCGATTTTGGAATCCTTCAACCTTTTTTTCACAAATGCTATATTCTTTTGAGGCCTTTTACACAGTTCTCACTGGGGAGCTACTACAAAGATTTTACACACTGTCAGAATCAATGTTTGATATTTCACATTTCTGTAATATTTAAAGATATTATTACAGATGCAGATAATCAGCCTTTAGCAGCATGGATTCAAAGATGCATGTCCAGTTTGATTCCAACCTTGAAGCCGAGCTCCTGACAGCAGGCGTACACTGCGGCTGTCTTTCCCACGCCTGTTGGTCCTGTGATCAGCATGGTGTTACACAATGTCTCCTCTCTGCCGTCCTCTGTCCCAGCCTCACCCTGGAAGTCTCCACAGTCCCATGAGTCTGCACGGGAGGACAGTTAAACAACCAAAAGCCCCACACATGGAGAATTCGGTGAAATCCTGACTTGTTCAAATAAGACTTCAGTCATGCGGATACCCAAAAAAACAAGCAGCCAAAGTTACAAATTTAGAACCCACATTAAAAATTTGACTCTCGGCTGAGATTAAAGTGAGACAAATTCCAGCTCATACTGTTGCTGTTTTCTTCTTGTTTCCTTTCATCCGGTTTTCTCCTCTCGTCACGGTCGGCTCTTAGTTTCCATTGCTTCAACCATCTGAATTCCACAGAAAGAACACAAAAGATGTTGCTCACGCTGATTTTAAGTCTGAGGTATCATTGAGACGGTAAGGGAGCTCATTATTCAAAGCTCACTTTTGTAGTTTATTCACAGAGGCAGAGTTGCCAATGATTTCGCTTGAGTGCTGAGGGCTGTATTTGTCTGTCCAGAGAACATCCTCAACACTGGAATCTAGACAAAAGAAACGGGATCAAACCTTTAATCCTGCAATTCAGATGGAATAGAACACGTCATACATATAACCTGTTTACCTCTTTGGAGAATATTGGAAGTGTTGAGTGGATGGATTTGATACTCTGTGCCCTTTATCGCTTCAGACTTGGGCTCAGAGTTGATCACCAGGCCTGCTGGGATCCCACTCTGCCGTCTCAGCCTGTAGGAGCGACTGAGCTTGTTGCTTCTCGGCTGCTGCCTGGCCTGCAGGACAGTGCTCCCCTGGACACCCTGTGCTGACATGTGACAGTGACCCATTGCAGCACCACCCTCAGTGATTGTAAGACTAGACCTCAGGCGCTTGGGCTCGCACTCAGAGCTTTCATTCTCCCGCTTCCTCTTCTCTTTGGGGTTTTTCTGTGGGGAGCTTATCTTCGGGGAGTGTTCTGCTTAAGAAAGGAGAGAGAGCCTAGTCAAGGCCACCAAGCTTTTTGTTATGAGTAAGTTAATAACACACTGTCGCTCAATCTCACCTGAATCCTGCAGATTTGATTTCCTCTGCAAAATGCCGAACACTGCTCGGACAGGAAATGCAGGGTTAGCTGTTCGGATTTCCTCCAGACAGCTGTGCAGAGCTGATGGCGACCACTTTCTCCCCGTCAGGTGAGAGGGCTGACCTCTCACCTGTTGCACACCCTCACCCTGAGGAGGGAGCACTGATGCCCGCAGCGTCTCTGCAGACTGATGCAGCCTCCCATCACCGCTGTGTTTACTCTTTCTATGCTGTGTTGTACGCAAGAAAATTGGTGCAGTTTTAACGCCCTTTGCGCAAAAAGTCTGCTCCTGACGTGGGTTGACCTTTATGCTGGAGATGCCTCGAGCAGCAACATCTGACCCTGCTGGAGGCAGCAGGGTTGAGTCTGAGTCCACCGTGACCACCACGGCGGATCTCGGCTGGTCTTTACTTGGACACAGGGCATCTTTACAAACCTTGCTCCGTTTGAGTTTGTTTAGCATCGTAAAGAACCTCTAATTTAAAGACTTTCCGGAGGCGATTCGGCTTTGGCGCACGGCAGTCACGCATGATGCGTTAGGTAACGTCCGTTTGTGCGACGTCAACTTGAACAAAAGCGTCAGTTTTCCGTCATGTCTTACACCGAGCAGACGAGCTGGCTGTGTGTTTTAGCTAGCTCCCTGAAAAAAGTGTAACTCTTCACATAAACACACCGAAGTTTAACACCGTGACGGTTTGTGTTGCGTCGTAAACGCGAACAGAACGTGACGTTTAAAACGAGCGCGAGGTTTGGTGTAGCCAAAGATCGTATGTGTTACAGGCAGCTCACACGGAGGCTCTCGTACAGTTTAGCGAGTGAAGCGAAGTGATTGAAATATGAATTAACATGTGTTAAGGCTTCACGTTACAGAAGCTCGTTTATAATGTTGGCGGCCTAGATTAACTTAAAACATCATATAGGACAGTTTTTTCCGTCTCAAGCCATGAATACAACTTTTTAACAACTTTTTTTTTTTTACCTCACCAAGGATAACGTGCAGAGTGGCATCCCCTGCTGGTGTAACCTGATCTGTACATGTTCCTTTACTCTGCTGCTGCTGCTGTTCGTGTATGACTTCATCTTATAAATTATTTAATTCAAATACTTTATGTACTTCTCGACTTCTGGTTGACTTTCAGTTGATTTGCATCGTACAGATATATGAAATCAGCAAGCTTGTGTATTTCTGCTGTCATTTTCACGTTTACATTTTGTAATTGTCCTTTGCCAAACTGTAGCTACAGACAATTATCTTTTTATTGATTTCAAAACATATATATACAAAAAATATATATATTTTTCACAAAATGTGATTGTTTGTCCAGTTTTTCTTCTTTTATGTGCATACAGTGACTTAACAAGTGACCGATAATTTCTTCTTCTGATTCACAGATGGTGCAATAATACTCGATATTGGTTCCACACCCACACTCAAATGTCTTTCTGCTAAATGTATTCTATGCAATTTTGAAAAAAAAACAAAACAAATCTATTTAACTTAATTTATTTGCTCTAAGAAGTCTGTAGGTGTCATGTTGCCAGGGGCTTAAATTGGGATTAATGTCCTTTGAGAAGAACACTGCTTACTTGGAAAATTCATTGTGGTGAGACAACCTTAAATATGAGTTAAACAAGGTGCAGGTCAATGCTTGCTTTTAGTAAAAATGTATTAATGGTGTCAGTGAGGACATGGCCGCCCCCAAAAAAGCTCAGAATACTGAGTATGGGCTATAATTACATCAACAAAATGTTTTGGTACCAAATTATTTTAGTTCCCTTGTTTAGTACTAGGAAGAGGATAATGAGATACAAACTGTGCTATATTGCCACATATACAGTGTGGACTTTATATAACAATATTTTCTGACACCTTTGAGGAGTAGGATATTCTCTGAAGGGGAAGATTAGTAACAGAAATAAAGGAGACTCTAAAATGCAGAATAGTTTTGCGGGTTTCTCCCCCTGCAGAAGAGAGGCAGATCAGAGTCTGCAATTATTTCTCTCTGAAGACACTTGATGTATCTGGGAAATTTGCAGTATATGCAGTCTGCATGTCTCCGGTGAATACCAAGAGAAACGACAGATTAACCAAACTCTGTTTAGCATGTCATTTGTATTCCGCATCTCCTCCTGTTAACATTCATTATGAGAACAGGTCTGATCGTGAAGGCTCGTTAAGACTGGACCTCAGCCTCGGTGATGCACCCTTACATCTTATTTACATCATGATATGCAACACTGACTTCTTGAAACCTCAGCAAAATCTAATTTTACTGAACCATTTTTTATTAAGTTATTTCAGTGCCAAAGTAAAACATCAACCACGAGCTTATCCACTCTCTACCTTGAACCAGCAGTTGACAAAATAGTCTCAATTCAAGGTTAATTCCCTAAATCTCAAGTACACTCGTCAAGCTCAATCCGGTGATGGTGACAGTATGATGTGTTCAAAAGCTCCAGAGGAAGTTAGCAAATTTTGGTCGTATGACAAGCAGCAAACTGTTTTGCTCATCTTGATTCTGTCCCTACAAAGTACTGTAACACAACCTGAGGCTGACCATTTGGGGCACGAATTGTTAATCCATCAAAACATTGCACACACAAATGAGGTCAAATGTATTTTATTTCTTTAAATATAAAAATCCCCTTAGCCAGAGTGTACAGTTCACAATTTTTAAATGGGGAGTTTTGACAGTCATGGTGAATATGTCTCCCTGTTTCCAGATGAGTACAGAAACCCTCCACAAATGCTGGAAAGGGAGGAAAATAGATTGTAAAATTTGGTTGTCCACACGGGAAGTCTGATGAAATAACTAATGGTGATGATCACCAATTTATGTGCACACTACAAAACAGAACTACCACTGCCTTAAAAGAAAAAAAAAAAAAAAAAACCCTTGTCATGGAATGAAACAAAAAGTAAATTATGCAAAGAGAAAAAAATAAAAAATACAGAACTAAGAAAGCCTGATGGAAATATTCCCCTTTGGCATAAACTGCACCTAATAGGACAGACAACTGACTTGAACCTGAAAACCAAACCTCCAATAAACAGCATATTGCTTTAAGAGACAGACTGCAATCTGTTAATTATTGGATTCATGATAGGGTACAGCTTAACATTTGATGTGATCACATGTATATGCATTTCAGTCAGCTACTGATACTCACAACCCATGTAAAAAAATAAAAATAAACATGTTTAAAAAACTGTTGAATTTCATGTGTTGAATGTTTTGCACTCAACACAATACATGAAGTGATGCGCTGCTGGTTGTTTCAGTAAATCTTAGGAAAAAAAGAGGAATAAATCAGTCGTGCAGAGTTCCCTGGCTTTCCTTGAACTATTCTCAATGCAGGCCAAAAGGCTTAGGGGTGATGACGTGGATGTTTTAAATTTATTCTCTTCAAAAAGGATCTAAAGGCTTTACAATAAAACACTATTGTCATGGCAAAATCTACCAGCAAAACCCACGATCCATTGTGGGGTCCTATCATAAGCTTCATATACTCTAGACATGGGCTCCAAGTGTAGATTTTTAACTGTCTGACCCTTCAAATTAAATGTCATTCACAACAGTGAAATCAAACCCACTAAAGTTTCTCCACTGATGACAGTGGAAAAGCTGCATTCAACATTTGGCGCAGCATGAATTGAAAAAAAACAAAAAAGAGACAATTCAAGGTAAGCTTTCTAAATACAAAAACACCAAGTGCTAAAATAATCAGCTAAAAAGGATAAGTTCTCAACAAGGTTATTGTGTATGTGTACAAACAATCAAGAGTGACAATGTTACCAGTACAGTTTAACTGTAGTCTTGATACAGTTGTCTTGAACAAGGACATACCAAAGACAGTCGTGCCACATCAGAAGACTCTCAGTTTGTTCACACTCTCACCCCCCCCCCCCCCAAAGACAGATACTTCAGCGGTACCTACAAAATGTACATTGAGTAGGCTCAACTTGCATCATCCAGTCCTCAAACTCCTGGGTTGTGTAGATTTGAGTGATTCACTTGTATATTGTTCATATTTGGTTCAATTCTCAAGTTCCATAAACTTGTTTACCTTGTATACTGGTCTGCTTCAGGTCAGATCCTCCAGTGACCAGTTCTGCCACCTATCTAAGCACCAAAGGGTTGGTAAAGTTCATTGCAGAAGAAAAAACAACAACCCAAAAATAAAAGAAAAAAAAGACGACAATCATTGTTCCATCCATCCATCCATCCAACATCAGTCTGTTAGTCCGCTTTTTGTCCTCTTGCCCTGTTTACCCCCAGTGGAGGTGACGGCGGTGCCGTTGCAGGCTCCTGTTGATACCAGAATCTGGTCCGGTTGCTCCTCCTCTGTGTCCGGGAGCTCCTCTTGGATCTGTCGCAGACGGGCCATGGCACGGTCGATCGTGGCTGTGCTCACCAGGTTGAAGTCGTGCATGCTGACTAGATGCAGGAGGAAGTTGCGGCAAAGGTTGCGGCGGATTATGTGGGCACCACGGTTCTCAGCGAAGAGCATGATGGCCTGATTCATCTGGTTGTCTGCTATGAAACTGCGGGAGAAATGGAGAGGAGCTAAGATTCGACTGTACATATGAGATATTACTCATATAAAGTGAATTTCTAAATGCTCTGGATTTAATTTAAATCTATTGCCCTCTTGTTTATCACAATTAGGCAATATCAATTTCCAAAGCAACATAATTCAATACATTTCCTTCACAGTGTAGGAAATTGATGCATCAAAACTACGAACATATACACCATACACAACAATGATATTTTTGCTTGAAGATAAAGAAATGCCCACCACGCCGCAGTAGTTACCATTGAACATACCCATGCTTCATCACGTGCAGGTTCCACAGTTTCATCACTTCCTTCTCTCCCTCATTGACATCTGTGAACTCATCCAGTTGCTGAAAGTAAAAAATCAAAAACAAAATTAAATGTGTTCATTTCCTTTTGTATCATTATACTATGATAATGATACATTGCCAACACTTGGTAAAACCCCTCAACACCGAAGAGCAGCCAATTACCTTGGTATATTTATGAGAAAGGCTACAACAATGGCACTTAGCAGTGTAATGCATTTCCTACTTCAAATACTTGCATGGTTTGTTTTGACAGAAATGTAACAATTTTAATGTTCATCAATTAATTTTAGGCATTTTCTCTCAGTCCTGATGGCAACATGATAGAAATAATGGCAAGTAATGTAATCAGCTTCAGGAAATCAATACTGAAGTGATAAAAATATAAGAGCAAGCTGAAGACGTGTTCCGTGTTGGCAACTGTTCATGCTCTGAGCACCTTTAAGTTATTTATGGGGAGCAGGGCTGACCCAAATGCTTTGAGTCTTTGTTGCCATGGTAATTCGACACTAAAATCAGTACTACAAAGACTCATTTCAATGGCTTTCCTCTCATTTTAAGACCTCAGAGAACGAACACACACACACACAAAGATTCTGAGACTTTGATTGTGGTTGTTTACAGGCGTCAGTCAAAGTTACCACAATTCTTCCTTTGATTGATTTCATTGCTGGGTTCGTGCTCTTTCCATTAGTGGAGTGACACTGTTGTTTTAAAAGTTTATGTCCATCTGAATCTATGATAGTTAATAACTATGCAAGATGCTGAGAAACTAGCTCTCCACTCAATCTCAAGTATGGATCTTTACAAAGCATTATAATATAAGCCCAAGTATACATTTGGTCACAAGGTCACCTGCATTATTGATCCAGTGACACTGCTGAGATGTCTTTTTGCATTTTAACAAGATATAAAGCAGACCTTTCAGTTTTCCTTGTCCCAACACCACAAACTCAAAATTGAGATCATTACAACGGACTTCAATCACTGCCTCTCAAGTAAGTTTCAACAAAACTAAATGAAGGAAGAGCAGCCTCATTAAGTCCAGTGTAGGAATGACTGATTGGCCTAACCATTTCCTGTGGAGATGCACACCCGGCAATGACCAGCGAATCGGACAATCAGCCACTCTGTAGCCGTTTTTCCAATGGGGTATAGCAGAGTGTTTGTTTACCCTATGATGCAGTTAATATATCGACAGAAATACGGCACAACCTAAGGTTATCCAACGACTGCACATTGGCTAGCAAGATTCCTGGCGGAGGAGATGTAGAGCTGCTGAGACAGATGCAGAGATGGTATTGCTTGTCTATGTGGTCAGGTCTGTAGCTGGTGTTTATCCCCTTGACCTTTTTCTCCATGTTAACATTATAATACCTTTACCACCCATGTAGCAGAGTTGGCAGGTGGAGCATGTGAAAAGAGGTTAATCGACCTTTCCCTCTATCCTGATGAGTTACTCATAATCATGTTATCATAACTAATACTAATATTTGCAGAACTACACTAGGTCAACTTCTAGAATATCTGGTCTGAATTAAAGGCAAGTGGTTCATCTTAATCGAACAGTGAAGCCAGACACTTAAGGTCTCAATGAGTAATTGCTTCTCACCGTTGCAGTCTTCTCTCTGAGCCATTCTGGATCCCTTTCATCCTCACTGTCTAAATCCATTTCCTGGGGGCGCAGGGGCATGCAGCTGTCACTGTGGAAGTACAAACGGTTGTGTCCGCTGACATAGGTCCTCTGCTGCTCCAACTCTCCGTCCTCAGTTTCCAGGAATTCGGACAAACTTGGTTTGGTCCTCTTAGGCCTAGTGGAAGGGGGAAAGAAAGCAAATTCTGCATATACACCATGTACAATGGAAATCTTTCATTATTTATTAGAAATTAGTTCCTAATTCCTCATTTTATACATACCATTTTTCTTATATATTCTCATATTAGCCACACGTACTTTCAGAATCTTACACACACGCCAAAATAGGGCCATCAGGCTGAATGGATAAAATATGAAATATCAATAACACTATTACCACTACTACTACTACAAGTTTTGAGTAAAAATGACATTTTTCTATTGTCTGGTTAAAAGTGTTTCCGGCAAGTGTTCACACATGCCTTTGAATCTGAACACTGCTTTTGAAGCGAGGTCGTGGGTTTACCTGCAAACCAGTATGTGAGTTACAGCCGTCCTCTTGACTGGGCCATTGCGACTGAAAGCAAAGCCAGGTTGGCTGTGGATGTCTTGAGGGTTGCCAACATAAGAGCCGTCATAGCACTCATTGATGGACACGTCTATCCTTGCTCCTTTGGGGTGAGGCTGCAGGTAAAAAAAAAGAAAAAAAAAAAAAAGAAAGGAAAGACATTAATGAAACTCTAGAGGGAACCGCTTCAGCAAAAACACAGAGGGCCTGGTGCTTATTCTGATCAAGGGGGACCTGGCACAATCTGTCAGGGTTAGAAGTGTGATGTTTCACGCTTGTTCATACATTATGCTTTGGATAAAAGTACATATTCAGACAAACAGAGGGTGCTCTACACTAGGAGCATCGTAAGAGAGCGCAGAGATGGAGAAAGAAGAAAAATATGAAAAAAGCATGTGGAAATAGACTAGTTTCCCTAGAGCACTTGTTAAACAGTCGTTTTGGACTGGAACTCCTCAAAAGATGAACGATTTACCTTATTCCTTTCTGCATAGTGCCAGCATCCAAGCGGCATTTTACAAACAGAATTTTTCATGCTCAAAGAAACATACTGAGAGAATAGGCAAAGTCATTCTGTTGACATGTGAGTCGTAAAAAGGCATCGTTCCCTACACGGCACGTCAATCTCAACCATACAACGTCGTTATTCCAACGCACAGGCAGAACGTACTGCCAAAGGAAATGGCCGTTTAAAAAGGCAATATATTTTTTAAATATTTCTTTGACATGTTTAACTCGCTAGTCTAAGCTGCTTGGCCTAACCCAGGTGTAGCAGTGTTAATGTCATGACAAGACAACAGTGTTTGCTTATTCTTCTCCTTCAACGTATATTGGTCGTCACATACCAACTTTAAAAAGTGGCGCATGCAACCACCTGTACTGCATCAGCGTGTGTAGGTGCGCCAGTTAGGTCTATGAAAGAAATCTGGCTTTACATCAGCTATAGTTACAAAAATCACTATTTCTGAATGGCGCCGAGTAAAATATGGCTTTACATGCAAACTGGAGCTCCTGCAGTGTCTTCAGTTATTTCATAATTGTAGACTTGCTTGAAATCAGGTGGTTTCTAAAGACATGTGACCGCCAACCACACAGCTAAAGACAAAATATTCCTTACCACATAGTTGAAGATGAAGCGGGAGTGGGAGAGTTTGAGGTGTTTGAGCAGGCTGTAGAGTTTGCTGCAGTTCAGGGTACACCAGGGACAGTGAAGATCGTCTCTCGCCTCAGTTTGCTGCCGTGTGTTGTTATTGTACAAGAACTGAGCAAGGACAGATCGCATTAAATACAAGCTAAACCAGCGAAGGTCAACCCTACTAAAGATATAAATGGGTGATTTTAACAGTATGGCGTAAGAGTTACCGTCACATTTTGGTACACAAACCTTGAGAACCAAGTGTCAAGATAGGGATGTCCCAATCAGGTTTTTTTTACCCTGATCCCGATCCGAGTCCTTTAATATTTAGAAAATGCCGATGAAGTGTCCCGATCCGATACTTAACTAATATTTTCCTGGATAACACAGCTGCATTAAGGAAAAAAAAAAAAAAAGTACCTGCATCCAAGCTGTTCCTTAATAGGTTTTTCTATTTTGTTGAAACAAAGTATATACTTTCATATGGTTCTTTCTTATTCTGCACATGCTATAGCAACACTGGCCTACCATCTTCCTTGTGTTGGCAGGCGAGTCTGTGACACTGCACTGTGACAGCAGACCCTCGAGTACAGCAAGCTGAAGTGTGTGCAAGACGCAGCCCACGCCTGGTACCTCCATATCATCCACCGCTTTTTCATATTCCTTACGTTGTCATGTAAAATGATGTGTACACGTTGCTTGTCTGTTCAGAATCTCCTCAGTTGCCTGTTTTACATGCTGTGCTGTATGAGACCCACGAAAACTAGTGCGCATACCGGCACGTTGTAACTCAAAAGTGGAGTCAATAAAATGTAATGCTGAGATCGTAGGGCATACCGGGGATTAAAAATCTCCAGGTGACAAAGAAAACCCTGATCCTCTACCCTTGAGATGAGCTGGTTATCCAGAATGATTCATTTAATTACCTTCTCTGTAATATTTTATCGTACCAAATGTGTAGTATTTAATGCAGCTCTTGTTATTCCCTCACGAAACGGTCGCACTGAAGATGTTGGACTTTCTTATTTAAGTTATTTCCACACTGCAGACATTTTATCCACAGTTTTGCCAGAGTCATGGCAAGTGCGCGTTTGCGTTCCGACGTGGGGGAAAAAAAAATAAACAAAAACATTTTTAAATCACATTCAAAATTGCGATCCCCAATCACTGGAAAAATGCCCATATCGGCCCCAATCCCGATCCTGCAGATCATATCGGGACATCCCTACCAAAAAAGTTAATTTAAGCCAGGTTCAACGTCTCAAAATGTGTCAGTTCCTCCAAACATTTAAAAAAAATAACAGAACACAAAAACATTTTGCTTTTCAGCCACCTCACCAACATTTTCTTGATAACCAGTGTCCCAGGCCCAGTTGTGTGATTTCTTACTGTCATGTGGTGTACCTGATAAAATATACGTAGCTTCTGCCGCGGCTCACATGGGACCTGCTCTTTCCTCGTCTGAATGTCTGTGCTCACTGACTCTTTCACTGCTGACGGGAACAGATGGACAGGTTATTTCTTTGAGAATCACCAGATCATGAATTTGACTTGATACATTCAACATGTAATTGAGAAAACTGTAGAAGTTGCAGCGTTTCCCATAAAGTCAAAACCTGAAAAAGACTGTTTTGAAAGCCCCTTTCAGACAAGGAATAGACAAAATTGCTTGCTTTATCGACCTGTTGAAATGGCTTTTTGACATTCAACCATGGGTCTCTCATGAAAATGTTGCATTATGGTTCTGTGCAAAATAGGAACAGCAATGTTTGTGAATATTTGGCATACAAGAGAGACAAAAATCCCCACTGCTTCTGTCCAAAACAGTTGGAGGGAAGAATAGTGTTTACAGCTCTCTCGTGGGTTGCATCAGCATTAGATTTTAAAAACGTATTTTTCCGCTGAATTAATTAATGTCTTGCTGTGGCATAATTAATGACCATCATGCATCATGAGTGCTGGAGGGAGGCTCGGCCCCATTCTTCACTTTCCTAAGCAACCCTGTAGACATCATAATACATTTTTCATAAATGTCTTGATTTATAAACATCTAGAATCTGCTGCCCATTTCACACAGCCTGAACGAGGTAAATAATTACTCACGTAATTCCCATTTGCTCAGATTCAGTATGCAAGCATTTTGCTGGAGGGTATTCATACGCACACAATTTACGACTTCTTCAGAAACAAGCGTTATTCAATGAGTAAAATGTTAAGCTGCCAGTACATTCATGGAGTGAAGTGCATGTCTGAAAGGGACTTAACAGTTATGACTCAGAGTGCCTTTTGCCAGTTTCAGCTACAAATAGACCATCCCACACCAACATCACAGTGGGTGAAAAAAAAATAAATAAATAAATAAAAAAAATCCAAAACCATGGCCCATTCAGCTTGGCTGAGAGATGATGGTCAGCTTTTTGTTCAGTGTCCTCTAGGAACACTTTTACAGAACTTTCAGTAAAGGAGAAGATGGAATTGTAAACTGTTTATGTCCCCTCCGACCCCTCATCTATGAATTATTTCTGCCCGCTGTTCTTGAATGTAATACAGAATTACATGTAAATCAAGTTGTAATAACAAGGGATTCTGTGAAAACTAACAATATAGATAGAAATCTTCTATAATGCAGCATACTTTTAAATCAACCTCAATTAAAAACAAAATTTCAAGCTACCCTGTGGCCGTTTTGTACTTACCCATGAGTGCAGCTCGGTGGTTGCTGGTCCTAGTCTCCATGGGGCCAGAGCTGTCGGAGTTGCGGGTAGAAAGGGGTTTGGCCACGGGGGCTGTGGACTTTCCACTAGCATCACCTGTCCAACGCAGCATGAACTGCAATGTGGGTCCCTGAGAAAATGTCTCAAATGGTGGCAGTCTCTGTGGGACAGTGATGAAGAGTGATGGTCAGTGGCATGATGGTGTGAAGAAGGTTAGGTTTAGAGCCTCTATGATTAGTCAGTTAGTTGATCAAAATAAAATGAATTGCCAACAATTTTGAAAATAAATTAATTGTTGTAAATTATTCAAACAGAAATGTCATTTCCTGGTTCCAGCTACTTGAATGTAAGGATTTACTGATTTCTTTGTCATTTAAGACAGTGAATGAAGAGTCTTTGAGTTACAGACTGTTAGCTGACAACATCTGAGGATGCTAAGGACTGTGCTGATAATGACTTCTAGTTGAAGCCCTAGGATTAAACACAATCCATTCAGACTTGCAGCTCAGTATACCCGCCCCCCATACCTTTCCATCAAGAATAGTTTCCCATGTAGCCCGCTTCTTGCTAACAGGGCTGTCCTCCATCCCTTGCATTGACACTTCATACTCCCCATCCAGCAGCTGCAATCTTCTGCAGAAAACAAGTCAAAAGCAAAGATTTAGTGTAGGTGTAGTCAAAAGGAGAACAATTATTTCACAACTTCAATGATAAGATCTTACCTATTCTTGTCAAAGACAGTCATCTGTGCAACATAGGTTTCTGTGGTCTCCCCCTCGTCTCTGTGGGACGAACTTCTCTTCTTTCTACTAGGGGTATCTGTTACATCTTCGCACGAAAAATGCAAAAATAGAGTGTGCAATGTAATAACCAACCCCTTACAGTTGCATCAACATTAGTTTTTAGATGATTTGCCAAGAGAAAAACTGGCTCCTGACAAATACACACTTGCCGAGCTTTCAGCCTCCCTATTCTGATTTCATAACAATATGCTCTATTCAATCATTCGTCCCAATATAAAAAACTGTATGTGGACAAAAAAGAACACAAAGAGCTTTAAGGTGGATTTCCTACCGATGTTCTCATTGGCCTCTCCATTAACCAGACCATTAGTATCCCTCCTCCCTGTGCGTGACACCCTGAACAGGAGTGAATAGGACTTGACCATGTGGCTGTTGCTGGGCTCAAACTCATTGCTGGAGACAAGTAAGGAAGGGTAGGAGCCAGGCTTGGTTTGGTTAGTGTCAGGATTCAAAGGCACCTGCTTTTTACCTGTAGGCACTTGCTTAATCGGGCAGCTGACATCCTGAAACAAAAGAAGTACCAACATTTAATCAACAAACATGATCACTATGAATAATAAGTCTGGCTCATTCAAATTTTACTTTACCTTGCGTTTTTTATGGCAGACTTTGACAAGTAGCACCTCTAAGGACACGGAATTTTGTTCATTTTCTGAATTCTGAGATGGCTTTTCTGTGTGTCAAAAACACAAAGAGTTGAGTGTCATTTTTTTCTGCCCATTTGGTGACACACAACAAAACATTCAAGTGAAGGACACCATGTTACTTAATCTACGTTCACTCCTCCAGTCACTAATCTAAGTGTGTGTGTGTTTGCAAGTATTTTTTGGACAAACCACTTGCTTCAACTCAAATCTTTAGCACTTTTAATGAGTGTTTACATGCACACTCGTATCCTGTTTGAGTCTTACTCTGTTTAATCTCACTCTGGACATGATGTTTACATGGAACACAGGAAACCTCATTGTTAGTATCACCGTTTATTCAATTCTAAGTTTCTGATCATCTGTATGCAGTCATATCTGGAAGTCTTTATGCAGCAAACTTTCCAAGCCTTTGTGTACATTTTCCTTTTAATATACTAAACACAAGTTAAGTACCTGGTAAAGAATAAAATCTGCTTACCATCCTTATGGAAGAACCCAGTGAAGGTTAACTGTAGATGTGAAGACAAACTAAAGAAGCAAGAGAAGAATTCACATGTGAAATTGGGTCACATCAAGTACTCTGACTGTTTCTATAAATGGTGAGAAAATGTGTCGATAAAGTTTCGCTGGTATTTTGGTTCCTAAAAATTACCCAGCAACAAAAAGACACATCATTGCTTGTAGAGCTGTGTTACCTTGGAGAATCCTGCTCTCCCTTCATCTTCTCCACTGTCTGCAACATATCATCCACTTTGAACGCTTTCCTGGGAGGAGGGATTCAAAGATGCACAGGTTAAAAATTAATTAAACCTGTGACAGAACACAAATTATTGTTTATATTAAAAACATCAGGCATTTGACATCACTGATCAGAAATTGTAGCTGTGAACACGTCATCAGATTTCATACCTTCTGGCATTTGTTCGACCATTTCTGTGAGACATGAAGGTGAGCGTCCTGTGCAAAAATATGGGCTGAAAACAAGGACAAATATAATTAAACACTCGTTTTGAGTAGGCCAGTATGTGTATGTATGTGTAGTAAGTTGCTCACTGCAATCAAGTTCCTTGTGCGGAGAAATCTGTATATCTGAGTTGGTTCTGTAAATGGAGACAAGTGTTATAGTGATGATTAATATGGACACGTTTGGAAAGTGTGTTTTCGCACTCAATTTCACCATATCAGTAATTGATAAATCAATCCAATGTATTGCCAACACATGGCAAAAGAGGGTTTTTTAACTAGTGGTGTCTGATTTGACAAAATATCCAAGGTAGACCATAATTAATACATGTGCTTTTTATTCATTTTAGTCTGATAACTGCCACTTAAATGCAGTGATCGTGAGAAAAGTTTAGATAAAAACAAAATCAGTGGCTCCTCCATTAGAACACCAGTTAAGCTATGGAGGCCTGTCAGCCCAAAAGCAAATACTGAAAACAAAATAAGTCACGTTAAAGTTTATCTGGCAGCTAAATGTTGATTAAAAGAACGAGAAAGTTCTCCGCCTGTTTACCAAAACAGACAAGCCGCGATACAAAGTGTCGAGTGGTGAAATCTCACTTTCAAAGGCCTGTAGGAACAGCTCATGGTCGGCCTGAATCTGCTCCATCTTCGGCTTCTTCACAGAGTTCATCATCGCTGATGAGGCGGGGTACACGGCGCCGTTAGCTTTGCAACTCGCCCCACTCATAATATGACCTGAGTTCTGCGTGTGAGACGACAACACATGTCAACACACACATTATTACAGAACACACGGTACCAATACAACATGTTAGCTTAGCCAGTAGGCAAATACTCGCGTTAGCAGTCGAGCTAGCTAGCTCAGCTAAAAGCACAATGCTAACATGTTAGTTGGCTTGGTATTTCAGCGCAGTATTCAAACTACGATTAACGAAAACCACAAAATCGGCATGCGGAAGATATAGCGCACATATAAAGGCTACCCACCCTGGCCGATGGCATTAATTTGTTAGCCTCGCTGCCTCCAGCACAAGCCTGGCAGACTCAACAGCAGAAACCCATGAAGATGAAGAGGAGGCGACGAGACGCTGGCTAGTTAGCTAGCACTGCTAGCATGATTTACTGGAAAACAACCCGTCGTACGCCGGAGGTCTCTTCGCATTCAGCTGTCACAAATTTCTTTTAAAGTTGGAGAAGGTGGGAGTATTTTCAACCAAATTCTCTATTATCTAGCTGTAATTTATTGTCGGTGTGGTTTCCTTCAATTTGTACTGAACAACAGAGTATTAGTCAGTTGTCAGCCAATGGGAGACGGAGTAAGAGAATTCAGCGCTGTGATTGGCTGCTGACCTCCGGAGATGACATACAACCCGCTCTCGCTTTCTGCGATTTTGCGGGAAATCGAGTTTATCAGCAAAAACATCAAGACGATCCTGCAGCTCCAACCTTCTGTTTACTGTGAATCCCTTTAAGCATGACGCCAGTGTCCTTTCTCTGATTGTATGTTGTTAGAGGAGATTATTCCATGGATTAAACAGCAGAACTGGTACTTTGATCTGTAATAAATCAACAATACACAATGAAGAGCTGAAAGGCAGGACTTTTTAGTTCTAACTTATTATCATCTTCTATTTCTATTACTCATAGGACTTATTATACTTAAAGTATAAGTACTCACTGATGAATAAACAGTAACTTATTTTATGGCATACACAGCACGCCACTGAATACCAAAAAAAACAAAACAACAAATAATAATACCATTTTGTAGTATTACTGAATATCTATCAAATTATATATTCATACGTTTTGGTATTCGCTTTATGCATACTGTACATACCACTTAAGTATAAGGGGGATTAAAGAAAAATACTTAAATGATGATTTTTAAAGTTTGATACCAAAACACGCAAATAATAATTAAGAGGAAAAACTATATTTCAATTCAGTAAAGGATTTTAGGGCCTACTTGCACTGAAAAATAACTTCCTATGTGGAGATGGATCATTTTCTAAACTCAATTACAGTTTCCCCATCAGCAATTCTATATCCATTTTTGTATTTGACCAAAAAAACAAGTTATTTCATGCCATTAAACAACAGTGAAGTCGACGTGTCAGCCCTCCAACAGGATATTCGTACATTAAATCAGTAAATCACTGCATGAACCTGTTTGAATTCGCTTTGGCGTCACACACTCTGGTGCGTGTTTCCCGACGGAAGCTTTCGCAGACGGAACCGGAAGAGCGACCGCATCACAACTTCTACACATGTGTGGAGGAGAATTTCTGCTCCGCTGCGAACAGTCGCATGGTTAACGTCGACTCGAAGTTGACATCGATATCTGTAATATCACAGAAATAACAGTCGCACCTGAGCCTGTAACGACTGCGTGGACAAGATGGCGGAGATCGTTCAGCAGCGGATAGAGGACAGAATCCCTGAGCTGGAGCAGCTGGAGAGAGTGGGACTGTTCACCAAGAAAGAAGTCAAGTAAGACAACATGTAACCTACCAGCAGTTTCCAGATGCCATCATTCAGAGGAACAACACATCAGTATGACAAGAACACACATGTTATCATTGTAGCATATTACAGTTTGTAATAATGCAGTATTTGTGGATCTTAAAGAAAATTGAACCCTCAATTAAATTACACCGTTTTCCTAAAACATTTTTGATTCAGTGAATTAATTGGTTCTCTGTTAGATACAATCGAGGAAAATTACAGATATTGTGTTGTAAAGAAAAATGAATGCTGTAGCTGCTCCACAGGTGCTGTATAGCAGTGGTGGAGTGTAACTAAGTAACTCAAGTACAAGTACCTTAGGTCAAATGTGAGGTTCTTATACATTACCTGAGTATTTCTTTGATGCCCCTTTCTACTTCCCTGAGTGTTATCTCCACTATAGACATTTGACAGCATGAGACATGCATGAAGAGCCTTTTAAAATGTGGTTTTGTATTTAGAAATTAAAATGTAAGGTACTGCTGAAACAGTTCGCTAGCTGACAGAAAATTAATTGCCAACTATTTTGATAATTTAAATCAATTTTTCATGCAAAGCAGTTCAATCTTCCAGCTTCATGAATGTGAAGATTTGCCACTGTTCCATTTAACTGCTCTAACTAATTGAGAAAATAGCTGTTGCAGTTCTACTTACAGTGTGGTATCAGTACTTTTCGTTAAGCAGAGGATCTTAATACTTATTCAGCTACTGCTGAATATGGGAACGGTCTGCACCCAAATCTATAATACACCTATGAATACATTTTTGGATCGACAGCTAGAGTGCTTCTATTTTATAATTCATGCACAGCTGGTTAGTTTAGGGTTTGGTTCTCAGATTAACAAATGCGTTTTTTTTTTAATCACCCATTTAGATCCATAATTAAGAGAGCGACGGCCCTGGAATACAAGCTCCACAGGTTGATTGTCAACAAAGAGGACTTCATTGCATACGTTCAGGTAGAGTGCCGTGATCTTGTTAACATTTACTTAACGTTTTTAAATATGTTTAAAACACTAACGTCAAAATGTTGTTTAACTACAGTATGAAATCAACATTTTGGAGCTGGTCAAGAAGAGAAGAGCGGTAAGTCAAACATTGTTTTATGTATTGTGAGTGGTGAACTGCGCAGGCCAGCAGCTTGAGTGTCTTTCACTTGACTCCGGTCATTAAACTGCCTCTCGTTCTTTTGCAGCACATACATTACCAGTTCAAAATCGAGGAGATTGAGTTCCCCATCATCCACAGAATAAACAGCGTCTTCAGAAGAGCAACAAAAAAGTGGAAGGTACTGTATTGAAGCATATATACTCGATTTTGTTGTGTATCAATGAAATCTTTGCAGTTTTTATCCATCATGCCAATGTCCTCTTTTCCCGCAGGATGACGTGCAGCTGTGGCTCTCGCATGTTGCTTTCTGTAAGAAATGGGTATGTAATGATGTTATCATGAGCTTTGAGTACAACTCAGGTCAAACACAGTGTCTTTACGTGCGCCTAACGATCCTCTTCTCCTTTTACTCATCAGGCCACCAAAGGCCAGATCAGCAAGGTGTTCTCAGCCATGCTTGCTATACATCCTGACAAGCCAGGTACAGAAGATTTTTTTGATTTTCATTTGTTGTCAATCCCATTTAAACCCACCGCCTTCAACGCAATAATCCCAACCTCAGGGATGTAAAAAGTATATGCTCGGGCAAACTAGGAAGAGGTTGTCGCCTACAAAAACAAGTTGATTGTAACTCTATACTGCCTCATCTGTAGCTCTGTGGATCATGGCTGCCAAGAGTGAGCTGGAGGATAGAAGTTCCTCTGAAAGTGCCCGACACTTGTTTCTGAGGGCGCTGCGCTTTCACCCAAACAACAAGAAAGTCTACCAGGAGGTAAAACAAGCAAAATTTATCTTAACCCAAAGTTTGACAGTATCTTGCATTTTTAGACAGTGAAACTCAATACTAAGATTCTTATGTTTGCATGATTGAAGTGTACTGAAAAGGGGTTTTTGAAAGAGTCGGGAATTTTCCAACATTTCTGTGTTAGTACTTTCGTATGGAGCTGCTGCATTGTGAGAAACTGAGGAAGCAGAAGGCAGAGCTGGAGAAGGCTGAGATGGACCTGGTGAGTGTGTCACAAATTGAAAACAAACTGTGGGAAACACATGTTCAAAAGCACTCACTTTATATTCAGTGCTTAAATACCCGTTCTTCACTCCTTCCAGGGTGAATATGAGTTTTCTTTAGAGATCCTGAATGCCAAACTGGCCGAGGTCGTGTACAAAGACGCTACGGGCAAAATCAAAGGTGGGCTTTTTAAAGATTTGATTTTCATTTCTGTGCAAAAACATGAATATAAGAGAAAGTGGTAACATAACTTGCAGTCTTCTCCTGTTTTCTTTACGTCTGTTAACATTTAAGAATGGGTATCTTTCACTCATAAAATATGTCCCAGTTTATATAATAATAGATCAATTTATGTTGTCTGTTTGTATTTTGAGTAAGAAAAGTTCGCAACATGATGCCCTGGAGAAGGCTGGCTTAGGTTAGCGACCAGGCATCAGCTTTTGTATGCCAAAATTGAACATTTTAAGATAATTTTAACATTTGTGTTACTTTTTGTCTGACAGAAGCAGAGTTCGTCATCTCGCTCCTGAACATAGCGGCTATCTTTGACTTCACCAAAGAACTCCAGGACCTCATCCTGCAAGAGTGAGACACTAGCTAATTTCTCTTTCGCTCTGTCTCAACCACAGTCCGGGTTCTTTATCTAAAACTTTATACCTTCTCCCCTACCCATCGTTTGCAGCTTACAGGCCAACCACACAGAAGACAGCCTGACTTGGGATTTCATGGCTAAGAGGGAGCTGGAGGCTCCATCGGCAGGGGAAGAGCTGCAGACAGCCAAAGGCCGGGCCTCCGATATCAGCCGGCGAGAGGAGCGCTGCTGCCAGGTCTACGAGGAGGGAGTCAAGAGCCTTAACACGGGTAGGAGCTCATACATACACAGAGAGAAGAGATGTGGCAGTTTGGCCTTGTTGGAAATCTGAGGAGTAGTTATAATTATCATTTTAATATTGGGTCCTGTGGATTTTATAAAGTATGAAAACAACCCAGTGAGTTTAAAACAACAAAAGCCTTTAATTACAGTTGAGGTTTTGCCACTTTGCACTGACACATTTATTCCCGCTGCACGGGCTGTAGAATAAAACACAGAATTAGTTTTACAAAATGAAAAACACATTTCTTTACAGTGTAGTGGTACCTGTATTTGGATGTGTTTGTATTTTAATGCACTGGTTGCGTACTGCCCGACAACATTATGTCTCATTATCAGAAACAATCGCTGTGCTTGTGTGCTTTGTGCTCCAGAGCCCATGTGGACTTGCTATGCGGGCTTCTGCTTGGAGAGGCTGAAGAGGAAGACCAACGTCCAAGAGCTGAAGGAAAAGGTATCAGAATATCCATTCAGTTTGCAGTGAACATATCGGACTCTGCTTCTTTGACAGTACCTTTTGAGAACACAGAAGAATGTCAGAGGCTTGAGTGTGTTTGGAGGTGGGTGTGTTTAATCGGTAAATCCTGACATAACTTTCTGTGTTTGTTTATGGCAGAGGCAGGAGAGGCTGCTGGGAGTGCTGCAGCGCGCCCACGACTCCTCTCTGCTGAAGGAGGATTATTATAAGAACTGGGTAAGATAATGGCTTCATTAAACGTGTTTCCAGAGACATAGGGGCCCTTAAGCCTTTATGATTCAGTCTCCTTTCATTTGAATAATGACTCGTCAAATGTCTGTTCACACAGAAAGCAGGTTTAATACGTTGGTTTTGGACTGTGTGAGGACCGCACCAGTCAGAGTCTGATGGTACAAAAAACACAAATGTCTTTGAATGCTCGTCAGTTTTAGTCATCCTCATCAGGAGCGACAACTGTATGGCACTCAAACACACACAAAAAAGAGGATGTCCTGGTGGTTTAAAGCTCATGCCGTGCAGCCAAAGACCTCCTTCAGGCTCTCCCTCTGTTTCCTTCCACACCTCCTGTTGTTCTCTGGTGTTTACCATCCAATTAAGTGGACATAAATCAATAAAATAACACAGAATACCCCCTTGACACCATCTTGTGTCCAAAAATCGCATTTAACCAAAGCTCCTCTTAGAAAACAAGTTATTTATGAATCAATATAGCGGTTATGTACATTCACACAGTTTTGTCACTAGTGATATGCAGTGAAATAAACGTAATCAAGCGACAAAAAGTAACTTTAAGTTCTTCTCGTCACCTTTAACGGTAAAATATGACACAACACATTGACTGGAGTCCACTTCCCTGCTTAACACCTCAATTTAAGTGAATTTGCCGCAGGAGGACTCCACTTTCTCAGTCAATAATAATCAAACATTTATTATAAAATCCACAAAAAATGTGGGAGAGTTTCCCTTTAACTTTTAATTTAGTGTGGTCACAACTTGAGCTGGAGTACCTGTGTTGATCTGCAGTGGCTCATTGTGGTGTCACTGGTGATTGGTCAGTATGAATAGTGTTGAGTAGTCCCTTTGTGGGTGTTAATTTATTCATTCCTATATTATGTTTTTAGTTGCCTTCAGACGTGCAGCTAAAATAACAGAAAAAGGGAAATCTTGTTGATTTTACTTCCTATGATTTTCTTATAAAGTTGCAGATCCTGCTCTCATCCGGGGATGCTGAGGGAGCGGCCAGCGTTGCCATGGTTGCCGCGCAGCGCTACAGCCAATCGGTGTCAATGTGGAGCCTGAGTCTGCAAACGCTCATGCAGCTGGGGAGTGGAGAAGTGGGCAGGCTATTCCAGGAGGCTCTCACACACATCAATCCCAAGGTGCGCAGAGCCCACACACACTTTGACTCTACATAATTTGTTTGGTCACTTTCGCTGCTTAAACTGACACCACATCAGGATCCAAGTATAATTGTTCTCCTCGGAGATCGAGACACACACACACGTGCCACCAGCACTGCTGTAGAAGTGGGCCATCTCCTTGGCCCAATTAATCTCTAGTCCATTGTATTAAGTTCCTCAGATTGCTTCCTCCACCCCTTTCTCCATCACGAAGAGAACTGAAGACATGTTTAAAAAAAGTCTTACAGAGATGAATATTGTGATGATTATTGTACATCATTTGTGTGATTGTTAGTTATTTGAGGCCAGAGTCATGTTTGAGCTTAATTTAACATGAAGTGTAAATGAGTAGGATTAATGCTGAACCCTACACTCTTGACAGATTTATAAGCTTTGGTTGGAGAATGAACTAATCCTCAAAAAATCCCCTGCAACACCTCAGATATTCGAGGGTAGCCATAATGTTTTTTACCTGATTATTAAGCTAGCACTGATGAGTAAACCAATCTGAACACAAGACTCACATTTTCTCCTCACTTATTGTCTCCCTGACTCTCTCTCTTTCACGTCGTTGGCAGTACATGACAGTATAATGCTGTCTGACTTTGAATGCCTTTACTCAGCCGCAGGCCCTTTTTTATAGGAGTGAGCAGAATAGCTGGTTATTGTTGTGGTGCGCATTTCACAAGACTGTTGCCCTGAGAACTAGCTGTGTGAGGAGGATTACTAAACTGCTGCTGATTAGGCGAGTCCTTTCTCTCAAGACAAACACTCTAAGTGTTGGGAAACGGTGTAAACCCCCAGGGGGTTGTGTCTGGTATGCCGAGCTATAAAATGTTTCCTCATTGTACGTCACAGAAGAATAGATAATTTAACAAACAAAATGTTGATGTTTTCTCTTCATTGTGTACTCATGCCCTTTCTGAAGGCATATTGAGCTGTCGGGGGTGGAGCAAGGTGATTAGACATTCAGACGTTGTACTAGATGCTGACTCATTACCCATTTTTAAAATCTCTGCATGTAATGGGGAAACAGAAGCTTCATCTGCCAGCATAAGACTGAAGGTAGATGAAGATATTGTATGACTTTTAAAATGCTGGAGGAAGATCTCTGTTTCAAAGTACCCCATTGTAAGTTAAAGTCATGCATTCAAAATCCTACTAAAGCAAAAGTACAAAAGTATCACCAGCTGAATGCATGTAGAGCCGGCGACTGATATTTTTGTTACTAATCATGCATCAGTGTGTAAGCAGCATTTTACTTTTGTAGGTGCTCCAAATATCAGCTACAATGCTTAGATGAGGGCTTGAATGAGCTAAAACAGGGGGGGGGCTAGGTGTTGCAGCACTGAGAAAACAGTTTTTTGAGCAATAAAACATGTAAACCTATTCAAGTAGCAACCCCAAAATCATGTTCTGCAGTTGACCACTCACAGGGCAGTCAACTTTATTGTCAACAGGGATTTGGACTGTTAAACTTAAAAAGTGTTAAACAAACTAAGTTTTAAGTGTCAACTAAATGCAGCATGGTGAAAAGAACAATATTTGACTCTGAAATGTAATGGAGAGGAAGTATAAAATCTTATAACCTGAATAAAGAAGAATTACCCCAAAATGTTACTTTTTATTCTGTCACATGTGGTCTCCACGTTAGCAAGGTCCTGGTTAGAGATGGACTAATATCTTAATCTTCTCCATTATGTTTTCACAGGAGAGTCTTCCACTTTGGCAGCTGCAGGTCCAGTGGAGCGTCGCCAACCAGAGTCCTGACGAGACAGAAGTTGTCTTCAAGGTAGTCCACATGAATCCATGTCCAGGTCCAGACAGCATCGACAGTTCTGAGGTTCTTCATGACAGCTGACAGAAAGAGCTGTTCCCTGTCAACATCCAGCACATAATGAGAAGCCTGTGTACATTACTTGGCAGGAAATGCAGTTCAGTCTCTACCCATGCGGAAGATCTTACAAAAGGAAACGTATATAAACAAATGGCACCATAAAATAAAAATAATCTATGCAGTGATCATGTAAAGAACTGCGTGCAGGTGCTGTTCTTGATGGCACCTGTGGATAAAAACTTAAAGATGTAGCACAAAAGATTTTGAGCCCCTCACGTCAGCACAGTGTTTTGTCCTCCAAAATGAGAACGGCTCGCAGACAGTTTTGTTTTCTCGTTTGTTCCCAGAGAGGCCTGCTGTCTGCAGTCCCGGCTGTTGCCATGGAGATGAAAGAGAGCTACCTGGATTGGTCGTACTCCACCGGAGGCTACAAGAAAGCTAGGAAGACCTTTACAAGGTGAAACCAAATAACTTTGGTCTGCTTGTTAATTGAAATGAAGGATAACACAAAAGTGATAAAACATTTAATTGGTCCCAAATCACTGTGACCCGGTGTCAAAATACAGTCTTGAGATTCTGAGTGTTGATTTTTGTTGATTTTAAGCTTCGGGTTTATTCTTCTGTAGCTTACAGGAAAACCGTCCCCTGTCCAAGGCCTTTTTCAACACGATGATTGAGATCGAGAAGCAGCAAGTAAGTATAGCAACTGCACTGTAAATCACATGTGAAAACTGCACCTGTAATCGGAAAATCTTTAGGTTTTAAGTCAGATTACGAATGACAATTTGTTACTGATAAACGAGACGATCCTGAGCTACGATAACAATGTTGTTTAATCTCCAGGAGACTCCCAAGATGAACTATTTGAGAGACTACTATGAAAGGGCCCTGCAGGAGTTCGGCACATCCGATGACGGTGAGCAGAGTTTAAGTTCTCCAAAAAAAGGAAAATTATGTCATTATGCATTCACCCTCGCGCTGATCTAAAGTCAGATTAAGAAACATTTCTGGCGCGTCACAGCTGAGGAACATTGCAGCATTCTCACAAAACAACCAAAGTAGATGGAGACTTAAAACATCAAATAGCTCGAATAGCAGATTTTTGGGTGAACTTGTCCTTTAAAGAAACAAGAGTCAAAGGGAAAAGTACTGTTTGTTATTATTAATATTTATTCCTGTTATTCAAGTATCAAAGTCTTAATTATAGGTTACCAACTAACAAAACAACTGCAACACAATATATGTTATGGATGAGTTCAGATCTGTTATGAAGATTATCAATCGATGGCTGGATCTCACACTAACTACCAGTCTGGTTTCTAGGCCAAATAAAGAAGTTATCAAAGGTTGAAGAACCCTGGTCAAGTGTCATGTAATTTAATCGGCACATCCTCGCACACCTCCTAGCTGTAATTCTAAGCTGTCTCTTTTATTTCCCTGCAGATCTGTGGCTGCAGTACATCCAGGAGGAGCTGGGACCTCTCGGACAGCCGGAGAACTGCGGCAAAGTCCACTGGAGAGCCATGAAGTTCCTGGAGGGGGAGAGTGTGGAGAGGTTCACTTCCAAATATACTCTCCTGCAAACCGGACACTTATGAGTAGACCAAGTTGCTTCAGTTAAAGCCCCTTTCAGTTCAACCAGTGTTCAACGACTGTGGAGACGTTTATCAGCTGAAGAAGCAGCACGATTTCAGAGAAGTTGGTCCTCTTGGTGCTGTGTCCATCCATGAATTGTTTCAATGCCTTCGACTTAGAGAGCTGGTGTTGTTTGCTGCCCAGCAGGAGAAAAGGCCTGTCGATTCTTCTTCAAAAGGTTCCAGCGTTGTTGAGGAGAAATGTTTCTGGCGACTATTTACGACCTGTACCTACTTTCCTCTTTCATTTACAGTGGTTTGTGCTGCATTGCTGATGTTGGAGACATTTAGTATTCCATGTCTTGTCCAGTTCACATGTTTATTTGGCTTTTATTTGAGAAAAGACAAACTTTGATGCTGTTAAATTGATATTAAAACAGTTTTTCGTGTTCTCTGCTGTGGTCCCTCTGAGACAGTGACATAACAGATGTATACAGTTAAACACACACTCTTGTCCAAACCCAGAACTCATACCACAATAGGTTCCTATAAACATACATTTAACTTTAAAAACAAGCTCTATCCTCTATAAATTCTCACTTAACACATAGATCCAGTGTTTGAAGTTAGTCGTACCTACTCATTTAAATTCCCACCTTTGTTTAAAAAACAAAACAAAACAAAAAAAAACTTAAATATGAAGCAGCAGTAGTACTATGGGGATAATTGCACATGTATGACAGCTAAAAAAAAAAAAGAAATTGTCCATAAACAATGTCAACATTTACAGTCTTTAAGGACACTTGTTTTATACATCTGTGAGGTATAACAAAACATAAATGCAAGAAGAGGCATTATGTAAATGGTCCATGATGTGGCTCTTAAAAGTCGAATAATCCAGGTAACACACATGTAGACCTGTAACACTGTATCAAAAAGGATTTAACAATGTCTTCTCTCTGACACAAAATGGAAAGGTTTACAGTGTTACCAGCTTATGTAAAAGATCTCTACTCATTTAAAGACATGTTTGTAAGAGATCCATGGAGCCGGGTTCTAGGGGAGTATCAAATAAACACTTTTGCAGAAATTACACTACTGAGATATTTAAGTACCTCTGTGCTCTCCAATCATTTTCGTCACAGCCTCTAGTTTCAGGGCAAGTAGCTTCTCCTGATATCTTAGTCAGGCTTTTAGGAAATGAGTGCAAACAATAAGAACACGAAGAGAGTAAAAAACGGTGTGCTTTAAGGCAGAAGTTGTCATGGCGTGTTATTGTTTTCAATAATGATCCCTTTAGAACATGAGTGTCAAAGCAACGCCCAGAGACATACCGTCAGCTGAGGTCTATGTAAATGTTGGTTCTAAAATGTTTTTTTTTGTATGTTCTGGTTTGCTGATAGATGAATTTACTATTCAAAAACATTGCGAATCGGCCATTCGTTTGCTGCTGATATAACGGAGCGTCTGTGCTGACATTGGGTATTTTTATCTGTCAAATAGTTTAAGTGAGCTGAGGACATCTCTTTGTAAACAGCTTCAGGCTGCAAAGCTCGTAATGAGCTGCTGAGTCACAATAAGTCATGATGCTCTAAATGCTTGTGGAGGCTGTTTTAAAGGATCAGTGTGTAGGATTTAGGGGCATAAATGGAATAGAATATTCATAGTCTTGTTTTTCTTAGTCCTAATCACCTGAAACTAAGAACTGCTGTGTTTTTTCACCTTAAATTGAGACTTTTTTTATCTACCAGAGGAAGCAGGAGTCTGACATGCTGCACTGGCATGTTTCTATAGTAGCTCTGACCAAACTAAATACTGGCTCTAAAGAGGGTCTTTCATGTATTTCGCTAAAAGTGAGACAAGTACGGCATTTCCAAACTCGTGCTGGTTCATTCTAACCTCGTTTGACATGTCACATCGGCCCAGTGCGGCAGGGATTTGCATTTCCGTAACAACCGGACTTCCTGCTTGAAGGTGTGTCTCTAAATGATGTCTTGAATAGCTGTCAATGGAGCAGGTGTAAAATAAAATGTACCTGCCATATAATGGAAGAATAGATACCAACAAAGCTCCGCTAGCTTGGTTACAAACACATTGCATTTCCTACAAGTCTTTCACAATTAAGTCCCCTGTTGTTTAGTTATTTAAAATCTTTCACGTTTGAGAAGCTAAATCAGGAAGTGTTGCGTTAAAGCGACTCCAAAACCAGCTGAGTGTGAATGTGACAATACAGTAAAATAAATCAGATATCTGAAAGTACCAAACAGGGCCGCAGGACAGAAACTGAACCTTAAAGGTCCATTATGTAAGAATTGCCCACCTGTTGCATTCATACTCGAAACAAACAGGGGGCAGCGAATCACAACAGAGACTAACTGCAGCAGTCGTTAGCTAGTTAGCTCAGTTAGCCGTGCATCTCATGGTCCTGACTGGGAAGACAGAGAACCAGGAATGAGCCGGGGCTAGCTGGTTAGCATGCTAACTTCAGTAGATTTATCTGCAACACGATACATATACAAAGTAAAACTGTTGGTTCTTCATGTTCTGGTGATCGTTTTAGATAATCTTTCCATGTTTTCAACATAAACATTCTCACATATTACTCCTTTTTAAACGACGACCACACAGACTTAAGCCACACAGACACCTGTCTCACAACACAACATAATCTTCAACCTCATCGCTGGATGCCACTAAATCCTACACACTGGACCTTTAACATTAAACTTTAAGGATATTGAATACTGGCACATAAAATCTGTCATCTTCAGTACAAAAACTATGTCTAAATCTATACATGCCTTTAAAAATCAGCTGTATCCTGAAGCTCCACGTGCTCACTTCCTCCACAACCACTTCATTACTGACAGGGCATGGATCTCTATGTGTTGTCCCAACAAGTTACGTAAAAATGTGTCACTAAATGTTAAAAAACTCAACAAGTTACTTAACTTCTTGATCATTTGTGGTGATTTTCTTCACATGATTAACACCTAAAAGACGATGTGCCCTCTTACATGTTGGATGTACTCTCCAGCTCTTACGGGCTTGTCAAATGTACCCAACGTTTAAAAATTCCCCTTTATCTGTCCGGTGAGCGTTTGCTTTAACACGTAGGACAGAAATGTCTGTTTTGTGGTCGGTCCCACACAGTCCACCCCTTCACGCATCTTCAGAGTTTCTTGAAGAGGATGTAGGAGAAGAGCACCAACACACCCGCGGACAGCAGGCCGATCACACACTGGTGGATGGTGATGACGTTCTCCAGGGCGTGGATGCGCTCCTCCATGGCGTTGGTGTGGATGTAGTCATAAATGGAGGCCCCGATGCTCCACACCGCCCATACAGCATCCACCAACGCTTTCATAGTGGGAGAGACCATTGAGAGGGCCGCCTGCAGCTGGGTGCCAGCCGCATCCGCTGCCTATTGGCCCCCCGGCACTACAGAGAGAGAAGAGGGTGACACACGGTGCAGTGAGGAGGAGGCATCGTGTGGGCAAACTGACAGCCTCCAAAACAGCAACCACAGTTACATCTACAACCAGGAACACACCGTGTGAGTCCTGAAGAACTATCTACTATCTGAGAAGATTGTAAAGGACTCTGTCTGTGGGAAGAAGCAGCCATCTTTATTCTCTTTCTGTCTTGGTTGTGTTTTACTGACCACAGTTTTATTTTTGTATATATTCATATCTATAAGTTTACTTCCAACTAGGGATGCAAATTATAAGTAATTTCTTTCAGTGATAGTCACCTGCCCTTACAATCAAATATCAGTTAATAAGTAATAATATATTAAATATTCTGGACACAATTCCATTAGAAACTGTCCTGACCCCTGTCCTGACCTGATGTATGTTTGAAGCAGAGTCTGAGGAGTTAAACAAACTGATGAAGTCAATACCAACTTACTTGAATCATCAACTAAATAACACAAACTAATGACTCTGTTGAATTGCTCAAATCTGTTGTTACTGGTGCAACACAAATTCAACCCATGTTGAGTATTCATCAACTGATATGGCTTTTTCAAGGCCAATACCAATTGTTTAAAATCAGCAAGACCTACAACTGATATTAATTTGCAGAAATAATACAAATCTTATTGTCAAAATTTAGAACAGCTAGTGATGCAAGAACAGTAAGATTTACTCAAGTACTGTTGTTAGGTCCAATTCTCCTTTACTTTTATTTGATCAATTTAGTTACTAGTTACTTTGAAGTTGATACTGTTTTATTGTTTATAGGCTATTCATTTTGAATAAAATCATTTATGGTGCGACATTGTGTGAGAGGATGTCACATCAGGGCCAAAGGAACACATTTTTAAATCTGTTTATTTTATTGACAATCTAAAAAAATCGGCCTCGACCAATCGGACAGACAGATAATATGTCTCTCCCTAATGATGAGGCTACTAAATGACTGAATTGTCATAATATTAGTTTGTACAGGATGTCATTTTGTATAAGTATTTCAATTAAACACATTCTCTCATGCCAGTATTTACATTTTGATTTTGACAAAAAATGTGTGACAAGATGCTTTTTAATGTATTTTTGGCCAACTCTGAACAGTGGTCACTAAGCGTATACTTAGCTAAACTATTAATAACACATTTTCATTATTTTTGAATAATCATTAACATCTTTACTTCCAAAACCTGTTTTCTGCTCATAAAACATGATGTATCATTATATATGAAACTATCTAGTGGGTCAATTAGCTCCACCTGGCTTTGCTTTAATATTAAATAGTGGATCTAATTACAATGATTGATCACTGGTAATCCAGTTTATATACAAAAATATACAATCATTCACTTACTTTACTGTTACTGTTACTGTTGTTATTCTAAGTCCATGGTGCTGTCAGTACTGTGATTTATAAAGACTTGTAGTGGGGCATTTTTAAAGAGAGGTATTTGTTTGTTTTAGCTGGAATAAAACTTTCAGACATCATTTGTGATCCTGTCTTCAGTCTTGAAGAGTCTTCACAACCCTCTTCCTCCCACTCTCTGCTCCATTAGACCACTGACTGCCTCCCTCAACATATGCTGACGTCATTACAGTATTAATAAACTTGGTCTAGCACATGATCTGCCACTTGGTCCTGTAAGATCGGAAAACACCGAGTCTGCACAGTCACAAGAGCAGCCTGAGTTTTAGCAAAATGAGCAACAAGACAGGAATTATGCCGTTACACAGAGATCAGAGAACGCAGGCTGGTGTGGCCATGATATTGATCACTGAGCTCAAAACTCACCGACGGCTGACAGATGTTAACGTGACGATACAGATGTGGCTGAACATCCGTCCTGCTGTCGCCGGAGTAACCAAGTATCTTGTTGAGGAGACGCCGGGCTGCTCCTGTCAGGTTCAAAGTCGGACATTGCTACTTTGGTGTCAAGTCAGCCTGAATCAAACACTTCCGGTCAAAGCCTTACAAAATAAAACACCAAAATGCGACATACGTTATTGACAAAGGGCGTTCAAGGGAGGAGGAGTGCGCGTGGGTGGAGGAGTGTGACGTCAAATCACATCATATCAACGGTTAAGATGTCGTTCCATTAAATAATGAGTCACTCGGGACAAAGTGTCAGGTCATTTCATTTTATTTGTTTTACAAGAAAGCCGCTCCGTTTCCGGTGTGACTCTAGGGCAACTTGGTACAATGAAGCAGCTGACTGAAACCATATGAGAGCGTCGCCACAGGCACTAAAAGTGGAGCATGACCTCGAAAATAGAATAGAAAAGATCACAATAGAGTCTGAAAGAACGCAAATAAATTAAAAATAGAATGAGATTTTAAAAATATATCAAAAGAAGAAAAAAGAACATTAAGTCAAAGAATAAATGAAGACTGTGATGGACTATGGAGTAGAAAATAACTACCTTGTGCAGCACAAAGCAGCCCATGACACCACAGTGCGGACTAGAAAACTTGCTGACTGATTAAACGCGTCCAACAGAATCCAGCTGTCACGCTGTGATCACGCCCTGATGCGCAGCTCATGTGATCGAACCCGGAGATCTCGCGCACGAAACAATACAGGTTTGTGTTTGACTTGACACATGTTTAAGGAGAGGCGTCGTTGGCGCGTCGCTGCCACCGGGGGTCGCAGCGCGCTAACATGTTGCTGCTCGGGGAGGTAACGTGAGAGGTGTGATGAACCTGGGATGTATATAGCCTCCTGAGCAGCATCGATAAAAGAGGGGAACACCTTGAGAGAGACGCAGACGAGCCGCCCCGGAGCCGCCGGAGACGCAGCTGAGCGCGGCGCGGCGCGGCGCTGCGCGGGGCGTTTGTGTGGCGCATGTGGACGGGGCGAGCCAGTCAAGCACACCGCAGGAATGTGTGCAGTTACAGGCAAACACACACGCTCGGACATTACTCTTGTGTAGTGCTCTTTGGCCGTTTTCAAGTCCTCTTTCAGAATAATTGGAAATACGGGGCCACATTGCCGCGCGACCCCCCCGACGGAAAACCTATAATTGGAGACTTGCCAGTGACGCGCTGAAAATAACCAGGTTACCACTTTGCACCGGTCCATTTTGGGGAGGGCCCAACACGAGGGCGCAGCACCATATATCAGCTCCTTCCAGCTGTTTGGGAATACCCTGCTCATAATATCGAGGCTGCAGCAGCATGGCAGTGGAACCAGCGGGCTCCGTCCTCCCTCCGTCTCCCCACTCGTCTCTGCACAGAATGGATACTGGGTGAGTGGTGAGGGTGCTGGGTGCGCACCGGGGATCTCTCGGTGGGAAACGCAGAAGCTTTTTTTTTTTTTTTTATTAAAGGGAGGGAGGTCTGGGAGGAGGGAGGGAGGGGGGAGAGACTGACACAAGCGGCGACACTGTTGCGTCTGCATGTTTTTCTCCTTGGACAGAGGGGGGGCGATAGGCCGGGGGGGGGGGGGGACTGTCCGACTTCTTCCAAGAGACAATTCGTCCCCCCTCCCTCTCGCAACCCCCCATAAAGGATAATCTTGCTAAATTTGGGATGCTTGCAACACCAAGCGATCAGATGTGACTGGGGCGGTGGTGGTGGCACTGGCGCGGGTGGATGGACGGTGAAGTTCAACTTAGCTCGCAGACGCGATCTCCTGCAGGCAGCCAGACAGCCAACCAGACGGTCGGCGCTTTTTTTTTTCTTCTACGCAAAGTCCCCATATGGCTACGGGATGCTGACACCTGCCCGGTGCGCAGGTAACAACACCCGGGCAGCATCACCTTCCTCTCCAGGCAGCAGCTCAGCGGGTATGTATCGGCGAGGTTCACAGAGGAAAAAACCCTAACATTCCTTCATTGGTAGAAATCTGGTGGTCCAGAATCCATATAGATCAATCTCTTGAGTTTCCTCCACATAGAGTTCCCGGCGATGGGGCTGATGATGATGATGATGATGATGATGATGATAATGGTGTGTGTCAGAGGCTGGGTCTTTGCGGGCAAGGTGAGTCCTCAATTTGTTCAACTGGCCTACAAAGTCCCAGTTTCTGGCTCATGTGACCACCAAGTTATAGAAAAATGCACTGCTATAGGAAAGAGGGAGCAGACGGGGAGTGGAGAGGACATGCAGGCTATCGCGGCAAAATGGTGTTACCTCAGGAGATAAAGTCTCACTTAGGTCAGTGAACGCATCATTTAATACCGCTGATGCAAACAGTGATAGGCAAAAATCAATCAGGCGGCAGGTTTATAGCAGGAACATTACATTTAATTTCATTTATGAGTTATACAAGGAACTCAAGTGCCAAAGAGGAAACAGCTGCAGGTACTTCACAAGAGGAAATGTACAGGTGTTTAAAATGAACTATTTGACAGCCCAGAGAGTCAAACACTGAGTGTCGACGCTTAATAATAGTACTAAACCTTTCATTAGTCAGACTTGAACTTTATGGCTGTGTGACAGCGGAGCATGCTGCTCAAAGAGTGTGACAGAAAATCAGAGCAGAGGTTGTTTCTATATGATGCACGCGATGATGAGCAACTTTTCATATGCCATTCTTCTCCTAGAAAATAAAACTGCATTTTCTCAGCTGGCTTCATTCTGCTGCACATCTCTCGGTACATTGTTTTCAAAACAAATAATTTTTTTCCCCCGGCTTTTATTTCCTCCTTGAGCCCACTTCTAAACTAGGCCAAAATAGAGAAGAAAAAAACAACAACTAAAAAGCTAAGAAAAACAGAAATTAGTCAAAGGGAAAATCAGTTAAGTTATTGAATTAATCTCCCTTCAAAGAGCAACACATGATAAAAACTTAAATTGGCTGCGTTGCAAGCAAATCACTCACTTCCTGCTTTCGTTAAAACGAGCAATTTAATCCAGAGTTTAACTGTTCCTTGTGACGCTCGCAGCTCGAACTCTGGATTAACGTATTGAAATGAATAAAACCAGACTGAGTGCCAGTGATCTATTATGTCAGACAAGTGTGTCAAGTGGGGAAAGAAGTTGTTTTGGAGGCCCGTTTCTATATCTGTCCTGACCCTAGCATGCCGTACATAACTCACTAATGAATTTAGCATCCTGACACTAGATGCTTTATGTAATTAATAGAGCTGAGGGCCATGGTGGCATCTCCTTGCTGCAAGTGACACATAGGTAAGACATTTGCTGAAGCATGGGATTTTTATTTTAAAAACACAAGACCTCTGTGATTATTAAAACGCACCTAAAAACAGGCCCAGTAAATGAAACTGTTGACATCATGGAGTTGCGACATCAATCTCTTCTGTCAGTTTTATTTCTGAAAATGTTAAAACTCCATCATAAGTTATTTGTAGACCGTGTATAACAGATCAGTGGCAGGTCATTCGTTTTCTTTACAAGCCTGCTATTTCTCGTTACGTCTCTAATATGTTTTCGTGAGGAAAGTTGACACTTTGTCAAGCTCTAATTAATTTTTTTTTTCTTCTTGGTTCTAGATGATAAACTTCTGCTAACTGAAGTTAAATGTGTAAAATATTCATAAAATACTTAAAGGTGCACTATTTAGGTTTGGAAAAGAAATTTAGAAACTCGGAAAGGTCATATTTACAATATTGCCAAGGTAATAATCCAAATTCAGAAATATTGTATTTTTCCATAACTGAATATACAAGCTGTTCTCAGAGGAAAATAAGGTCCCCAGCACACCAGAAGATAGACAGCACGAAATCGTGTTGTCCTTTAAGGTCGCTTTGTAAATTAAGTCATGGAAACAAGAGCGTTTGTTTATTTAGTTTGTTTAAGCATTTAAAATCAGCTGATGAAGATCTTTTTTTGTCGCTATTATAAAATTCTTCCCAAAAACGACATATTGCACCTTTAAAAATCAAATACAGAGAGTGCAGGAAAGTGTTCGCAGTTCGCCCTCAGATTGGTCTAGATGCACTCAATTATCATTACTGATACCCCTCCAACGTAACCCACTAAAGTGCGATGACACATCACAGAAAGCAGATAAAAAGTGCTCCGGCCAAAAGCTCTCCATATATGCTGCAGGAGAGTCCGAGCCAGTGCGGGTATGAGAGCTGAGGGCCTAGTAAGGGAGGCTTGGTGGAATGGGCCTGGTTTGAATAAGCAGCATGGCTACGGGGAGCTCTGGGATAGTCACCAAGTGTGCTGATTAAAGTTGTGATATTAAACAGCGCTGGCTGCTGCCGCCTGCCAAGCCTCTCTCTCTCTCTCTCTCTCCCCCTCTGTGGCATTTCACATTGTTTAAAAGGCCCAAACGGACTCGTCCCGCCACTTGCTGCTCGGCGCTACTTACATCATTTTTTTTATTTTCCACAACGGCTGTGTCGTATTCTCTCCTCGCGCTTACTTTAAATAGGCTTCTCCGGGTCGTATCTGCTCTGGGTCACTAGGTTCATGTTATTGTGAGCATCATATAGAAAAACCTCTGCTCAGGCTTCAGATGGTGTTTACCTTTTCTGTGAAAGCTGAACTTCTAATGAACACACGGAGCGCTGCTTCTCGGAAATTCTGCTCTGAACTCATTCAACTCCCTTTAAAAACGTCACTGCAAAACCCAATAAACTTTGCCATTATAAATATACAATTCATAAAGACTGGATGGAAAGCATGCTCGATTTTTTTTGTGAAATGTATGACCCAGGCCCCCCTTAAAAGGTCAAACTTCAGACGCTGTGGTCACTCCAGGTTGTTCCTCAGCCAAGGCTTAACAGATACCAAAGTCATGTACCGAGTTGCGCTCGGGGAGCCGGCGTAATGTTGTAGTTTGATCTCAAAAGTCTGGAATGAGACATAGAAAGATTAGGAAGGGAGGGAGGGAGAGAGAAAGAAAAGGCAGCAAGAAAAGTGAGGGACTTTTAGGGGCAGCTGTGTTTTATTAACCCAGTCATAATGCCCCTAAAAATCCTTATTGCTCTTGCAATGGTCAACAAATCTCCTGTTACAACATGTTGAGCGGCGTGCAGGCATTCACTTCAACAACCTGTCGCACTGCAGGGCCATGTACAGATATCCTGCATGTGTTGGTTGCAAAGGTTCTTAGTGTTTTAACTGTAGAAGTCACGGTGCTTATTCAATCGCAGAACACATGAATGGAAGGACCCCGGCCCACAGGGAGCTGCAGAAATCCAGCAGTAACAACAGTAACCTTCGTCACAGGTTTCACAACCCGTTTGCTGACGCAGATTAGCACAAAGTTGGAAATGTTAACAACTGTTATCTGGGAGCTGCACTGGCAGAATGAAATCGTCTCTTTACTAACAATACCGATGCCCAGCAGACTCAAGAACTACGCCATCATTATATTTTTCGCCCCAAGTGTTGGTAGTTTAAAATGCAGACGGGGGAGTCGACTCTCTGTGTCCTTCTGTATTTTGACTTTGCAGTCGAGTGCCAAGGGACAGCTTGAGACACAGAGGCAGGTAGACTGACAAATAAGACAGGCTGGCAAACGGCAAAGTCAGGCCTGGAGAGTGTTAAGATATACAGAGACACAGGCAGGCAGATGGGGGTATAAAGACAGGTCAACAATGAGATGTCTTGACAAGGCAGCAACTGTACAGCGAGACTTAGAAAATGGCAACCAGGCAGACTGTAAGAGACAGAGAAAGAGATATATAGCGATACAGGCAGATTGAAAGAGAGGGAGGCAGACCATGGAGGACTGAGATCCAGGCCTGGGTGTGGTGAGGTGGGCTGTCGTGGCTGGAGAGCGGGTGGTGTGGAGCAGAGCTCTCAATGTTGGTGAGTGAGTCATCGGAGGGAGGCTATTCTGTTGAGTTTCCCTGTGGGACGGCCGCCGCTGAAGGAAGGAAGGAAGAATCCTCTTCACGTCGAGGGAGAGAGAGAGAGACAGACAGACAAGGGGAGAGGGAGTGAGGGAAAGTGTGGACGATGACTCAGGGCCACGAACCACATGGTGATGGAGGAGGGAGGGAGGAATTACTCATCAGAGCATGTGGAATCTCATACGGCTATCACAGGACTGACAGTGTGCTTCCCCCCATGGCTGCTGCTCAGCCGCCATCCAGCCGCCATCGCTGCCTCGGGCACCGGCCGAACGCCAGTCAGCCTCGCTTTATCGCCCGAGAACGGAGCAAAGGTGGGGTCAGGGTGAGCCAGGGGTCAGATTCACACAGAGAGCGTTTTATAAAAAATCACATCAAAAGCCAGTCCGGGCACCTCGGGGTATCATGAGGCACAAACCGACGACAAACAAGTTTTGTAACTCTTTTGTCGACACGACTTGTTCCCCTCTCTCTCGGTCCCCTGGTCACCCGGCTTTCCGCAGCCTCTCTGCGCCTGACGAGTGCATGTTGAAAATACTGCATCATTATCTGACAAAGCCATTTAAATTTCAGCAGAGGCTCTCCAACAGCCCTCCTGATAAGCATGTTTGAGCTTCATGTTCTGAGGGTCATTCTGGGTATAAGAGAATAATGTTGGCTTGGCTAAGAGGGGGTAGCGACTACAGTTTCTAGAAGCACCTGCGCGTGGGAGGCTTAACTGTTTTTGAATCATGAATGAGATGCATTATCGAGTGTAAATATTGAGGTATTTTAAAAAGAGGAGCTTCTCTTCAGTTCCCTCCCTGATTATATTTACGTTTTGAATTACAGCAAGTCAGCGCAGGTCTCTCTGTTCTTGCCTCCGAATTAGGCAATACTGCCAAAATACGTAATCAAAGGAGCTTTTTTTATAAAAGGAGGACTGCCTAATGAAAATGCATCTAATGAACAAGACGACGACAATTTAAGTCCGGTTGCTTCTTTTTATTCTTGGTGTCGCTCGGAGTACAAAACGGCTCTTTCATGATTGCGTAAATCCATCTTTACAGCGATAAATGTGCCGCTGTGGCAAGCCTGAGGATGACAAAGTCGTACTGAGTGATGACAAGACAAGTCAGAGAATAGAAGTAGGGGAAAGGGCTACTGGCGCAGCATGCACCACGGCTCCTCTTTATCTACTTGAGACTCAGCAGCGTGAACCTGCAGACGTCTGAATGTGAGTGGTGTTGAATTAGGCGTTAACACAAAGCTCAAGGGAGGAGTGGGGTGGGGGGTAGAAACTGATTCATCCAGACTTCATGTGTCCTTTTCTCATCAATAAGATTTCTGGTAGACAACTTTTAATATTTGCACACACATCGAAAAAAAAAGATGCTGATGAGTACACCATGGTGGCATGACTCAACAGGTGAAAGGGGCACACCCATAACGTTAGTTTAGGCCCCCTCCTTCTTCTTACCAGTGCCGGCACTGCCCCAGATCTCTCTCTAACTCAGGTTGCCATTAGGGTGTGGGCTGACAGTGCTCCAACACCAGAAGAACCACTCAAATCCAGAGCAAATACTGCAGACAAAAGCGAGAGGGCGAGAAAAACTGGAGCAGACCTTCCCTGTGTGGATCTCTCCAGCTCCCCTCTTAAAAAACGAGAATGAACCCTCCTGACCTGCTTTTAGCCAATCAGCCTGTGAGAGCGGGCTTCGGTATGACTAGAGTAAACAGAGAGGAGGGTGATCGGCCATTACATATCTGTGACGGTGCTCCCTGCATCTTAGTAATACCTTAAATCAAAGTGATGCTGCTGTTGCTGTCCACTGCCTTTGTGGATCTTCTGGAACCTGTCCAAACTTAGACTAGTTAAAATGTTGAATGTTTACTGTGTATTACTGAACTAAAATGGGCCCCACCACACACACTTATGCTTATTTAGAGAGCAGTTGTTATTTTACATTTACACCTAATACATTCCCTGTGTCACTGCTAAGTCGCTTACTGAATTAACTCAGGAAGCTAACGTTAGCTTGCTAATAGAATACTTAATATACCTAAAATTGATAGTGTTATACCAATAAAGTTAGCCTGATTAGCTAAGGCAGCACGTTAGCAGAGCAGCAGCTTCAGTGCTCCATCTGTGTTTGCTTGGGTCGCAGTAGCGAGTGTAGGTCACCTACAATTAGCTGGGCAAAAACCACTCACTGTAGTAATGCACCTAAAACAGAAGAATAGACATGAAGACTAAAAATGTGAGACAAACGAGACAGACAGCTAAATAACGTAGCTGAAACGTCACGCTAACACTACTGAATGACCTTAATAACTTCAGTTTAGTTAACATAATGTGCTATTTCCCACTAATTTTAAGCTGCATGAATACTAAATCCAAAACAAATGTATCAAATTACAAAGCGGTACCTACATTTAAAGGTGGTAAAGGTCTGTTTATTGTGTTGCAAAGATATAAACTGAAGTTACCATGCTGACCAGCAAGCCCCAACCGTTTCCAATCTCAAGCTCCTGTGCTAGCGGTGTAAACACCAACCCTGGTTCGCCAAACTTCCAGTTTCGACAGCTAGTTGCGCGGCTAACTGAGCTAATGAGCTAAAGGCAGCTGCAGTTATCAGCAGATAGTGGTAACTCAAGCGATATGCTGCCTCTTATTCGTCTGAACATGAATTCCACCGGTGACCAATTCTTACATAGGCCCCTGAAAACAGTTTTTTGGAAGTCATGCCGCAGCTTGTGACATTAAATTGATTTCTGTTTACATAGCTGATTGCTTTCGATCAGATAGGGCTTCAGAAGTTTCCCCACCCAATTTATACATCACTAAAGTCTTTACTCTTTGAGAGAAAATTCTTTATTTTTACTAGTTCAACCCAGTTGAGTAAAACTCTAGCTAGCAGTCACTAGATTTACGAGGCTGGACCAACCGAGGCCTGGTCCTGTGAAACTATTTGATGTGAGATCCACTTACAGATTTCAGAATCAATAAACAAACTCTAGGAGGACACTATTTCCAGTTTATCCTTTTGAAAAGGTCTGGCAGTATAAGCTGCAAAAGTTAACAAATAACAGGGCTGTGCTGCACACTGCAGCGAGTAGAGGCAGCAGGTTTACACACAGGTCAGAACAAACATCACATATGACCCCCAGGCTTCAGCCATAGAAGGCGTGTATCTTACACATATATCGCAACGATCTGTTTGGACTCAGGGGTCAGTGCTTTGTGCACACATATGTATACTCAGTCACACACTCTTGACCTCTACTTTACTTTCTGTTTGCATTTCATATGGAATCTCAAACCTGCTCGCAGGTATTAAACTTTCCTGCATTCAGTTTAAGTCGACAGCTGGGCCTCGTCTTCCACTGTGAGTCTTTGTGTTTATGTTGTGCGTATACATGAAAGGAGTGCTGCTTCATACTTAGTGTTGATGTACTGTATGTATTGTGAGAAACTATTTGTTATAGTGTGAGGAGAAATGCAGGCCTCACAGCTAAGAGCTGCTCCAGAGCCTGAGCTTGAGTTCAGCCTAAATATTTTTGAAAAGTCATTCCTCCTCCCTCCATCTCTTGCCAACCATAGACAGGGGCACGTCGGTTTCCAGTTGTTTTCTGGCTATTTGGGGTCAACGATGCATGTTGGCAGACCTCATCGGCACTTTCTCTTTGCATTGCAAAATTTGTTGGAGGCTGAACTCGGCTCAGCGCTTGTGTGCCCCAGTGTTGAGTAACAATGAGCTCCGCGGGGCGATTGGCAGATGCCTGTTCGATGCTGCAGATACAGTCATGCCCATTGTGTGGAGTCAGCAAGTGAAATGTGTGTGTGTGTGTGTGTGTGTGTGTGTGTGTGTGTGTGTGTTCATGTGTGTATGTGTATAAAGGGGTGAGGAAAAAGCAGCTGTTTGTTTTGGCAAAAAGATCATTTGCCAAAGAATTGGTTTCACTGCCAAAACTCATCCAACAAACCTGCGGTGGTGAGTGTTTTATCTGTGCGACCTCTCCACCAGTAGTGATAATGGAGAGGTGGCCATTTTACTCCTCACGCCCTCCTCTTCACTACTCTTTTATGAGCTGACAGGGCTAATGGTGAACTGTGGTTGATCTTTTTACAGCGTGGTGCTGCTTGTTTAAAATAAAAAGAGACAGCAGTGGAGGTAAGCTGCTGCTTCCCTAAACTTCCATGTAGCGTCTGAAGTTAACAAGAGGATGAAGTAAACATTTTCAGCTAATCAGAGGCATGACAGAGCCTCATGGCTGCTCTGATCTTTTCTTTCGACTGGCTGTGGCTCACTTGAAGTCCCATTGTCTGGCTCGGGCTAACATCCTCCAGTCCAGAGGACCTCTGTGCCAAGCTTGGCTCTAAGGTTATTACAAAAAGGGAAAACCCATCTTCCCAAAAGCCCTCTTCCATTACAGAAAAGAGGTTTTTCCGCTTCTATCGAAGCTGTCAATGGAAGTTATTCAAGCCACTTGGAAAACATCGATTGCTGCTTTTATTTTGGTCTTAATGTTGGCAAAATGATCAGTCACCGGTACAGCACGATCCTACCGTAGTTGGTTTTCAGAAGAAAGGGGGATTTGTGTATTTGTGCTTGTTTTTTGTACCCCCTGACACTCTTGTTGGGGTTGTCTGCGTGTGTTGCTGATCTGCAGAGTACATATGCAGCAGACAAGTCTGTGAAATATCAGAATCTGCATTTTGTTTTCAGTGTAACCTTTGAAACCGATGTGGACATGAATAAATTGGCCGGGTCTGTGGAGTGTACGTTGTAAAGTGTTGAACGAGAAGCTGTTTCATATTGGCACCAGTGTGATGGGAGCCACAGTGTGACAGGCGGGCCCCGAGGCAACCTTAAGCCCGGCGACATGCCTTCTTGGGACTTCCACCTCATTCCTTGGGTATTAGACAAGCGGTGCTGCGCCCATCCGACTCCAAAACCAACAGTTTTGGAAAAAATCACATCTGCATTTCATGACAATGTTATTTGACGTTGTTTTATTTTTCTTCCTTTTTGCCTCTTGTGTTTTCTTGTTTCACTTGGCTGTTCTTGCCTTGACTCATCTCCGTGGTTGAAGAAGACGGGCTATTTCAGGCAGTGTTGATGTGTCAAATTAGCACTACGCATGACATACAGTATGACTACATGCAGGAATAGTGTGTGCGTATATTTTTTTTAATGTCAGATTGATGTTGACAACTTGCCCTCCTCATGTCAGGTCAACACTTTTGACATAGACTTCTTTCCTGTCAATGTTTCTATTTTGCATCTTGTTTATTCTTTACATGAGCTTTTGGGAAATTTTAAAAAGAGTGTTTCATGTCTTTCAGTTTTGACCATATTTACATAAGGGCCATTTTCTTCTGCCGTCACGCTCAGGATGGGAAGCTCAAATACTGGGACAATGTTGTGCTGCTGTTTGCTAGATTTCAAGTCGTATAGTTGTACCTGACTAATTGTTACCATTTCACCTCCTCCTGATTGAACAGCAACCAAAAAGTCTGGAGGGACATTAGGCCGTATTTCGAGGCAAAAATGTGATAACCCTTTTGCGTTTGATTACATTCAATGTGCTTCAGTTTCAGGCTTAATAAATGTGTCCTATCTCATCGTGTAACATTATAAAAACAAAAACATTAGCAAGCTGTTCTCCAACAGAAGGGGAACAGGTTATCAAATATGCTGAGGTATCTTGAAATATGAACAGATTTTTGTCATTCATCATTTTTTCAGTTGCTGATCAGTTGGAGCAATGAAATTCGTTCGATTCTGTACGTTTATAGGATGTGCAACGAGGAACTGAGTTTGAGTCTCCCACCTTAGTGAAAGAGGAAAATGGCTGCTGTGTGATTATGTCCTTTTAATGGCCCTGGGGCTGTTGTTCAAACTATAGATTGGACTTTGTCTCTTCGGACAAAAAGATTCAGGAAGTCGAGAGAAAATGCTGCCTCTCTCTTGGATCAAGAGATGGGTGGCTCAACAAACTCAGATTAAACTGTAAAATTAGGCAATGCTGATCAAATATGAACCAAGAATCTGCATTGCTTAAAATGTTTTCAGAATGAAACATGTTTTTGTGTACTGTTTAGCTGTAATACGAGATGTTTTGTTACCAGTTGGCCGCCTATTTCAAAACGGACCAGCCAAAACTGAGCACTGCCAAACTCGCTTTTCCATCAGGCAGTGCATTCTGGTTGTTGTGGGTTTTCTACTATTTGAGCAAAAGTGAATACTTTTTAACTTTTTTTCAGTTTTCTCTGGTAATGTAGCACGATTTAAAAAAATATTTGCATCTCTCTACTGTATAGACAACCCAGCTTTTAGAAAAAGGACCGTATTTCCGTTGGTGTAATACCCAATAACCAAGCAGCCTCTTAGCTTAGCTTAGGGTTAAAGAATGGAAACAAAACGAAACGGCTCTTCTGGCTCAGTCTAAAGTTAATTAAATCCACCTACCAGTAGCTCTAAAGCTAAGTAATTAGCACTGTTCAACTTTATTTGAAGTGGAATTATAACCCTGGGAGTTCTGCTAATGCTTGTCTGTTCACATTCTGACCACCTCCATCATGGTCTGATCTCTCTGCGTTTAATTGTCAAATTGCTGCTGGTTTTATAAAGCAAGCGGAGGTTCAAGGTGTCTCAAGCATACATCAGCCGAGCAGATAGAGACTAATGCAACGAGCATTGGAGCCTTAGCAACAGCTGCAGTCATTTCATATATCAATTTGTTATAACGGGAAATGTATAGCAAAATAAACCCTCCCTTTTCCTGGGGCTGCATGGGAGGATGGATGTGGGGGTGGAGGTGGGGTCCGAGGGTGATGGAGTTTGGAGGATGAACTCGGCTTAACTTTGTCAGTGCACCCAAATTCCCCTTATCACAACCCAACTCCCTCCCCACCCATCCATTTGAACCTGCTCTGGTGCAGTGTGCAGAGCTTACACAGTCTGTGTCTGAAAAGCTATTAATGAAGCAGAGTGACTCCCTTATTATCTGAAATGTCAAAAGCTTGAATAAGCACACTTTTATACACTAAACAGTCCCTCCAGGAATAATTAACACAAATTCACCCATTCCTCTTTTGTGAGAGTGTGCGGTTACCGTCTGAAGAGAAACGGAGACAGTGCCTGCATTTTCTGGCAGAAACCAATCCAATTCAGAGTCATCGCAACAAGCACAGGTCGGCTAAAATCAAACCACGAACTGAACAGACTTAAATTTAAAAGTGTTAATGCCCAGAGGATTATCAGTCTCCTGAAGCCGGCTTCTCGAGCAGGGTTTCCTTTCAGACCGTGCATGAACCTCAACAAGCTCTACCAACTGAAATGCAAGCCAGTCATTTGTAACTTCATACCTAAACGTAACCATCGACTTGTTGATCCCTAAAACCAACCCTCTGATTAATGGAGCGTGTGGGGAGTTGCATTCTTTGACACGCACAGTGTCATAGAATGATCTGATTTAATTTGGTACTGTATTTGTTTTTTATATTGTATATCTTTTAAACCATTAACTATTTAAAATGAGTTAGTGGAGCACACAAAACTCATATTCTTGCTCTACGCCCCACATCTGTTGGGTTGGGTCATTATTGTATCCTGGAGCCTGATCCCGGCATACATGCACGAGGCATCGGCAGAAACATCTGAAGACGATTTACACACTTATTGAAACAAATACATATGTATTACCAGTGAGTTCTGTCAGATTTTTTAAAACCCTTTCATCATTTTTAAAGATTATCTCAGTTTATTGCAAAATAAGCCAAAAAAGGGTAATAAAATAGCACTCTGTTTCTGAGGAAAGTATCTACGGATTAACTTATTTTTGGCTGCAAACATCACAAACAGTCTCTTCAAGTTTTTGGTTGGAGTAAAGAAACTGCAGAGGAGAATCAGCAAATCGATGATTTATTCCAAATCGGAGAAAAGCGATTTTTCCATGTGTTGTTTTCGTTTGCCTGCTGAGGTGTTGCTGTCCAACTTGTGGCTGTCGGCAATTACCACACAGAGAGATTTGTGATGCAGCTTTGGGTGCGTCCTTTGTTCTTTGTGAGCGAAGGAGGAGCAGTTACATGAAGATTAGGACACACACTTCAAGCATGCAAAGCCAGGGCTGTGATCTAAGATCATAGTTGTCAGAATATATTGATTATTTTTGTATGGAGCTATGGCTCAATTGAACGTGATACTCAGATCAATAATGCAACAGAGTTTGGACTGTGACTCCAAGGATTGCATTTCAGAAATGCTGTTATAGTTAAGGTGGATGGGTTGTGCACCGAGCCTCAAGAATTCTGAACCAAAAGAGCAACTCATTAAAGTTTTGGAGGTGTCGGGCACTTGTTGGTTTTTTTTGCTTTTTTTTTACTTTCCTCTCAGTCCCTAGCTCATGTTGCAGGCAATTAGGTAGGCAAACATCAAATTTGTATGTTGGCTGCATATCTAGAGGCCAACAGTATTTTATCCTGACTATGTTACATTGCGAGGACTTATTTGGGTAGACTTTGGCAAGGTGCTGCAACACTGCTGCAGATACTAATATCTTTAGTGTCACTCCGGGAGCCATTTCAGCTCCAACCTGATCCACTCTCGGCTGTCAAAGCCAGCGGGAGCTGTATGAAAATCTCTTACCGGCCTCAACTAAACTTTACTCTCTTCAGCTGCTAACCACCACGTTTACTTTGAGTGATCTGCCTGGCTCGGACTCAGAGGGACTTGTTGTGTCGCAGGCATCAAGACAATTAAGCAGTCACAGTCTTTTATTCTGGAAGTTAATTGTATTAGAGAGATCCTTCTTTATTCTCACTTATTCTTTCATTTTTTTTTTCTTACTGGCCAATGTCAGAAAGCTTGGGAGTGGGTGTAAATAAGACATGGATACTTAATGAGCAAGAATAAAAAATGATCAGTTATTTATTTTTTTAAAGGTGCAGTATGTAGTTTTGGGGAAGACATTTTTGTCACAAGCTTAAGATTTTCATGGACTGATTAAAAAAACAAAACAAACTAAAAAAACAAACTGACCTTAAATGACAAAACCATTTCATACTGTTGTATGTTGTTTATATTGGGCGGACCCTGTCACCTTTCTCGCTTCCAACAGTGTTCTGGTGACCTTATTTTCTTCAGAGAGCAGCTTGTTTATTCAGTTATGGAAAAGATGAATATTTCTGAGTTTGTATTATGATCTCGTCAACATTGTAAGTATAAAAATTCCAAGTTTAAATTTCTTCTCCAAAACTACATGGTGCTCCTTTAAGCAATGCCGCTCTGCTTATTTAACTGAATGTCAAGTCAGTGAAATTGCTTAATTAAGTTGTCTATTAACACGCAGAGAGCAGCAGTGACATTTGTTGCTCCGTCAGCCAGATCTTATCTGTTTCATTTCATACTTTCTACGAACAAGTCCAAAACATCTGCAACCAAACGTTGAGATTTCACCTTCTGAACTTGCTTGTCAAACAGATTACCATCTGACTTCGTCTTGCCAAAAGGTTATAACGAGTCCATGTTAAATAGTGACAGTCAGTTCTTGTCAGTGATATGTGTAATGCTGGAAAGTAAGACAGAAGGGGAAAAAAAAGTGAGGAATGGTCTTCTACTTTCAGATTTACAGCCATGGGGTCACCAGTGGAAGTGGAGCTGGAGCAGAGTGGTGCAGAGCTCTCCTCCTCCTCCTCCTCCTCCCTCCAGGCCTCCTTCGCCTCCTCTGCTCCCACCCATTTTTTTTTTTTTTTTTTTACTCTCTGTTACAGTATATGGGTCATACTGCAATTGTGTGTACAGGCTGGTAAATATGTTCTCTTTTCCAGTGAGCATATGGAAAGAAGTACTCAAACCTTTACCTTTCAGTACAAGTGGCCACACAGTGGAACAATGCTGCATTTAAAGTGAAGGTCATGCTCTTAAACTTACCGTACTTACGTAAATGTATGTAAGTGTTACATCAAGCGTACTTGTGGGTCAAGAGAGCGCTCGTCATGAAAGTTGATGCCTTTCAGATTCTTTAACCAGTTAGATGCTTTTCTAATTTTTTTGCTGGTCCAACAACACAGCGTTGATGTAGACCGACTCAAACACCGCATCATGTTTTACCTCTTAATCTTTTTTCCTCTCCAACCTCATGCTGAAGACTTGTGGCGGTATTGAAAAAGGACTTTGAAGTGCTCAAAATTAGCTATGAGCTTGAGAAACTGTACTCTGTTACGCTCTACTTCTGCTCTTTCCACATCTGTTATCTGTGTGTTCGTGTGTGTCTATGCATGAATACGCCTTAAACCCTATGTAATCATTTACACTATAGAATCCATACAGTACAGTTTGTTTGAGGAGTTTTTTCATGTGGTGCAGTTCCTCCCTGAGGCGCATGTCACAGCACAAGGACAATGCAGTGGTTATGGAAATACAGTAAAACTACGATTATTTTAAGTTTTCGCAACTCTGCTGTGGCAAAATGAATCACGGTGCTAGTTCATATTTATAATTGCCAGTATGTGATATTCTTTTACTAAAAATAATCCTTGAGGCATGACCACGACTTTTCTGTGAGGCTGCGACAAAACGCGTTCGGTTTCATTAGTCACGGAAATACTGAATAAATGATTCAGTATCTGCGGTGACATGTGTGTGACTAAGTGCGCGTTTGTTCCCACTGGTCTACCTGCCCTCTCTGTGAGAAGTCACCACGATCTCAGTCCAAGCAGGAAGGCAGGATGTTTTTGATGAAGCAGTGGGCTTAATTTAGGTCCAAGCATTCTCAGTATCTGTCACCTAACTCCCAGCGATCTCAACACACATTACAGGAGGTGTTTGTGTGTGTGCGCTCATGTTTATCCAGGCAGGCGGGTTATAAATTCAAGAAATGTACACCGACACTTTGCCGTCGGTGTATAAAGACTAAAATATCCCCCAAATGTGAAAATAAGCTTGTCCTCTTTTTGACTTGCTGAATAATATTAATTGCGTCTTTACAACGGTCTATTGTGATGTAGTGTTTCTTTGATATGATTTTATTATGAATTATTAATTCTAGCTATTAAAAAAATAATCCCATTGGCCATGCCAAACACTGAAAAATCTTGATTTCTTCTTCTAAAGGAATTGGCTTAGTTACAGCTCCTGCTTGGCCATAAAATAACCAAACAGCCGCGTGCTTTTCCAGCAAACCAGCAAAAAAGCAGAAGACAAATGCCAACAACCTCTGCCAAAGACTTCAGCTTGCACCCACTGTTCTCTTACCCATACATAGAGAAAATTCTTCTGCCTACTTCTTTGAATTACAGAATTTTTATGCCCCTATGAAAATATTTTATTCACAACACTCCTGCAAAGTCTGTTAAAAAGCAGCTACATGCAGTCTAATGTAATTAACATGAACTTACATTTTCTAGCCCTCTCTCTCCCTCTCTAAGCCCGAGGTGTAATCCGTGTTTGATGAGCACATGCATAAGTTGAAAGGGGCAATGTGGTTTCTTTTTGAAAAGAGGGAATCTGGTGACGCTCTGACCTCCAGCTTGTCGTCATTTTAATGTTGCATTAAATGAACGTGCTCGGACTCGTCAAGCGGCTGCGCAGGGTGCATAGAGGAGAGGCGTGTGGTCGCCATGCATCTGTAACGAGTGGAAAGAAAGGAAGACCACACAGCAGCTTGGTCAGATCAGGTTGTCAGAGACCATATTTAAAATCTGGGTCAGAGTCCAAGCCGTAACCTCTCTCGATCACTCACCGTTGCTCTACACTCCCTCCTCTGCACCCCATTTCTCCTTCATCTCGTCCCACTAAACCTCTTTGTCTTTACTCCTTCTCCACACAGCTTCTTCTTCTCCTTTATTTCATTCACTCCTCCTGATTTCTCTCCTCCTTCTCGTCTTTCCGTGCTGCCTGGCATGCGCTGCCTGAGCCGTCAGCAGGGCAGCAGCTTTGTTGTCGGCCTGTGTTGTGTTTCACAGACGGCATCTTCAGGTTGAGATCATGATAGCTGAGTTGTAAATGAATAAGATGGGACATAATAATATAAAAATGTCACTTTAATCTTAAATTGTGTAGAATACTATGGTGGTTTTTAACCATTTCTGTTCTCCAGTGAGGAATTTGGCAAATTGTAGGCGTGCGGCAGGAACAGCCATATGATTCATACGCAGGTCCAGTGGCAACCAGATAAGTTTTGAGTGTTATAATAAGCTTATTCAGTTCTACTGCATAACATTTGAGAATAAACAGGCACAGCTGTTGCTGCAGTACTTACACAGGACCTTAAACTCAGTTACTTACTATATCTACTATGGTAAACTGTCAAGACAAAAAAAATCAGAAAGTAGTAATAAGATTTATTTTTAAGAAATATTGAAACATTTAGGCTTACGCAATAAATGTCTCTGACTCTCTCTCTGTAATGGGGAAAAGTTTGCCTTTCTTAATAGAAAGTATCAAACATCCATCAGCATTTATCGGTAAAACGTAAAAAGTTCCTCTGCATAGCTTTAGGTAACGCTTCAGAAGGAGTTACTATGGAGCGAGCGAGACATGACTCAGAGGACTCGATAAGTAATGACGCATGAATGAGTAATTCTTGAATAACTTGTGATTTAAGAACTTTATAATGATGAGTTACTAGAGGGCAGACTGATACTATATTAATGAATCATTAGGTAATGATTAGTTAATAAATATTTGCAAATTGACAAACGGACCACTTTCTTAATGAGTTGTTCATCATTGATCATTACTTACTTTTTTTGTGGGGGGGGGGGGGTGTAAAAAAAAGTAACAAGAATAAACAGATGTTTTAGTCATTACTCATACTCAGAATCCTTCCTGATTCTTCCTGACTTTCACACATGAGGGAGAGACAGAGGCATTTCAAACCCTGAGCCTGGTCTAACAGGATACATGTTTATTTGACAAAGTGTTGGAGTTTTCCTTTAATCCATGAAATTGTGATTTAAATACTAGGGTCCTTCACATGCATATGCTTTTGAGTAATGCTCCTCGGAAACCATTAAAGAGCCAGCGATGGAGTTTGATTTAACACTGAGGAGGTGACACACTGATGCTTACTCTCTCAGGCAGACCTGGCAGGCCTGCAGCAACTACAACAGTGCTCTTTCTACCATTCATCATGGCAGAATGGCAAACACTGTGCAAATCAGCTGGCATAAATGTCCGTGCTTCTTCTCAGCTCAGTGCCTCAGAACCTATTGTGGAGCTAAGATGGCTGCCAACAATAAGACATGGTGACACTGTCCTGTTTTCACGCTGGAGGCCTCCCAGTAAGGAGTTCTGTTGAGTAGCTCTTTAGTGTGACACAGAGACGGGCCCTCAGCCACCAGCGGAGCCGAGCTGAGCGGCAGAGCTGCTTTAGAGCCCTGCTGAGACCTGCCAGACCCACAGCATTCGCTGCCAGGGCCTCGGCTCGCAGTCAGAGTGAGTTATAACAGTGCTCTTGACACACACATGACACACACATGCTAATACAGACACACATTCAGATTGCTTTAAATATGTACAGCATGCAGGCACACACACATAGTGCAGTACATGTGTATGACCATAGACCCCAAAGGCAGCCAAAAAAGCAGGCAGACAAATGCAAATGTATGCACACATGCAAACGCACCCACAGAACGTTACCACACTGGCCAGATTGTCCAGCAAAACTCATGTGGATAGCTGCTCCATGCACAGTTACTTATGTTCCTCACATTTTTATTCAAGTTAGCACCAAAGCAACTTCTTAAACACACGCTTACCCTCCACACAAGTGTGCGACAGGTTTGCACACATGCAGCAAAGTGAGCATGTCCTCTTACAGGAGCGCTATCTGTCAGGGTTAGTTTATGGTCAAGGTCCGGCAGCTGCTTGATCATCTGGATTGATCCGTCTGGGCAAACATGTAAAGTGAAAATGGGCATGCTTACGATTAAGGGCTTAGCAGAAGGCATGCGTGAGTGTGTGTGTGTGTGTGCATGTTCAGTGGTGAGTAAGTGAGGCCCAGCATCAATATGTGACTTCATGTACTGTATAATGTGTAGAAGGGAGTAATGTGCTGACATGTCTGCTGCATAGGTGTGTTAGTATGTGCTTCTAAATGTATCTTTTTCATCATGGCTCAGACAGGATCACTTACATCGCATCTCAAGATGGGAATTGATCCCACAACTGGTCTGGTTTCTCTGATTTTATTGTAGAACAGTTACATGTTGACATGATGTTCCTGTGAGTTTAAAACATTCCATGGTGTCGCTTACAAATACATTTTTAGAATGGATTACGTGTCTGGGCATCGTGGTCTGTTTTTCTTAGCTCATATAGAATTTGAGGTAAAATGTTTCTAAGGATAAATTCATACAGGCAGTACTTGTGACTGACAGCCGTATTTACTAAGGACAATGTATTGTATAGTACATACTACATTACTGATGGCACCGTTCCTAGTAAGGAGTAAGGAGCTGACGTCCCCCAGCCATGTGTCCATACTATCCAGAGGCTCGATCGTTGGGTCTTTGAACTTCATCGATAACGTGACTGGCATCGTTGACCTCAGGAGTCCACTGCTAACGTTTGCCTCTCTCTGACAGCATTAACTTGAACTTTCTGTGCCAACAGTTTTCAACCAATTCATTATTCCATCATCTGCAAGTGGAAACTTTAGTTCTGTTATGCCTAATCACCGTTTGCCCCTCAGAACAGATTTTACAGGGGTAGTGGTTGATGTCTCCTCCTATGAAATGGGAAAATCCTTAAAGACACGTCATCAGTAGTCGTGGCGTTCATGTACACACATTTCCGATGTGCCATCTTCAGCCGTGGTGATTTCTCTTGCATTGCTGCGGCAATCCTGTTATTATCACGATGCCATTTGCTATTTATCTGATGGAGATAGAAAAGCATGGGTGCTTGCTGCACATCGCTTCAATACCTAGCCACAATTCGTGCTTTTTAGGCTAACATTAACAACCCGTGCTCTTACGCTGCCAGTCTGCCCTGATATTAGAGGAGTGGTACCAAGTTCAACAACTTTGCTTTACTTTAGTTATGTCATATTCTATCAAAGGGAGGAAACGCAACATTAATATATGTCAAAACGAGAGACTGTTACGCATGATTGTAGGCCGCTCCACATCTCTGCTTGAGGCAGGCGGCTCAAGACATTAGCTGCTATGAGCACAACACACCCAAATCTCCAACCCAACAGTCATGTCATGCCAACGTAGGCACCAAGGAAGAAAAGCATGGAATAACAAAGACGATATCTCTGGTTCTGCAGCATCAATATTGATCGTTTAAAAACAAAGCACACAGTGAGTGCACATGTGTGGATACACGTCTGTGCCCAAGTTTATCAGGGAGCTGTGTCAGAAAAGAAACCATATTTAGCACTCACGTGAGGGCTGACGAACATTTTTTTCCTCTGGCTGTATGATTGTGTCTCACAGCAGTAATATATTGTGTGTGTGCATGACTACCTGGAGCTTGTGTCTACATTAATCTCAGGAATGTCGATGCGGTCCAGAGTTTAATAGAACGAGGCGTGGGTGTGGAATAAGAGTCCCTCTGAGCTGAGTTAAGGTCTTAAAGTACTAAAAAGCCTTGACCCAGACCCTCCACACCCACTCACAGGGACACAGCACTGCTCCTCCAGCCCAGCACATGCTTTCATACTGGCTGTGCAGCATAGAACAGGAAGAACACAGGCAGAAGAAAGACAAGAAAGATATGAACTCGACAAACATTCGGTCTGATGAAGATGAGCACAAAATGCACCCGGTCACAGATGTGGATGCGCCCCCAGCTCAGACAAACACACATAGACGACCGAACACATCCCTGTTGTCTTGTGTTGCTCGTCGTGCAATGAGGAGCACATGACTTAAATCGGGTGTGGTGCATGACCTCTTATCGGACAAAAGCGTTCCACAGAGGGAGCTGATGGGGGAGACTGTGCCTCCCCCGCCTGTTGGCAGTCATGAGGTCTCCATCCCGTTCGCCACGCCGTGTCTCGTGGTTCAAAGACCATAAAATGTTGGCGGCGTCTTGTCAATAAATCAGCTGCTTAGCCTGAGGAAAGTGGTATTGATGTGGAGGGGGGGAGTGCAAAAGACTTATTTTTCAGGCATATTTAGCAAGAATGAAGCCTTTTAATTTTTGTCCGTGTCCTTGAAATGTCGCACCTAGAGGGCCTGAAGTCTCTCAGGGAATGTGGTTAGTTTGTATTTCATGTGTTCACCCCGAAGCCTCTCTGCTGTCATGCAGAACTAAATTCCAATGACAGAAGCTGTGTCCTGTTTTATCACATTTATTGATCTCTCTTCCCTGTCTCGCTGAGGAGCTCCTATCATTTAACTGTCCTAATAATGATAACATGATCTGCATGCTGAAGTAATTAATCATGTGCCTTATATCTTACAGGGATCATTTCTTGACAGTCTCCTCAACATTGGGAGTCATACCTCACCATATATCAGTTTCTATCACTTTCCATCAGTGCCAATGTTTGCACCGAAGCCTCTACAACCATCTTGGACCCTAATGAGGCCAATACTTACAAACATACCATATATTTTAATGTTTTTTGTGGTAGATTTCATAGACAGGTAGTTAAAATGTTTCTGCAGGTGTTAAAATGGCTAATAACGCAACTTGTTTCACAACCAGGGCGAGGTATCTTCAGAAATCAGTGAAACGGGGCCAGCGAGGAGAGGCGAAGAGACGAGATGAGGGTTATAAAAGTTTACAACTGAACATCCTCTCAGATGGTTTGGTTGATGGCTGAAACCGGCAGAGTGTAACCAAAAGGGTGAAATCAAATTGGGCAGAAATGTGTGAGGATACTTGTCCTCAGTGTGTGTGTGTCTGTGTAAAAGCCGGCTGTCCCATGACAAGGTAGCGTCACTGAAAAGCAATGCCCCCAGGCAGCAGCAGTCCACTTTAAATTAGAGTAGTGTTCACTAACACAAGTTTACTGGGTTCATCCACTGTCGAGATATGAAAAGGGCCGATTGTCTGGCGAAGTGCTGATGGCTGCATGAAAATCAAGTGAAAGAGCTCTGAATCACAGGTCTATACAGTGTGTGGCCATGGATAATTGTGGAGTGAATTGAAGAACCGAAGGAGAGATCGAGGGATGTAAAGGCAGATGCAGATATCGCTGCCCCTTCGCTGAGACGGTGACCTTCGGGAGCCATCACATGGAGCACACTGCGATAAAGGAATGAGTGGATTAAAGTACGGTTTGTAAAATATTCTAATTGTTGGATTACGTATACTGTCACTATGATGAATAAAGATTGTGTTCAAAATGAAATTAACTGTGTTGTTGTCTGTTTTCGGTTCCTTTAAAAACGACATTTAAAAAACAAAACAAACAAATTAAAATCCGTGCACATCCACATAATGATACCCCACTAACAGTAATTGCTGCCCCAGTGGAGCAGTTAAAACATGAGGGATGGTACCGCATGCACAGTTACTTGTGTCACTCAGATGTTTATGCACCCCAGCGACCTTTTGAACACACACATACCCCTCTGAAATAGCTGGGTACTGTAGTACTTTTGTAGTACATATGTTGGGGACTACTTTCAGCAGTGGAGTATACACATTTGGTGCTCTTATGAGCACTATTAGCAGCAGGAGGGTGTATGTAGGATTGACTCAAAATAAACTACATTGCTGGTAAGTTCATGCTAATGAAGGAGCCTGTCAGCCAGTGCAACAATGTGGCTCATTGATGTGTGTTTGTAATAGTTTTTGGACAACAATGGATCTCTGGGGCACAGAGGAATGAGCTATATTAGGCACTTCATTGTTAGTTTTTTTGGGACCACTTTATAAAAACTGTAATAAGTGGTTCATTTATAGTTAAAGGTGCAATATGTAACAGTTGGCCACCTGCCAAATTCTTATTAAAAACAGGGCATTATATCAGCACACAGTATGCTAACTGCTGCCAACAGTAGCTGCTGTTAGCTAGTTAGTTGTACAGCTAGCAGTACGGAGCACCGGGGGACCGTTGTGCTAACACCACCACAGGAGCTTTGGACCTGGATGAGCTGGGGCTAGCTGGTTAGCATGCTAACTTCAGATAGGCAGATATCTCTGCAACACAATACAAAGACATTTGCATCAAATTTTGTTATAATTACAAAATTGTTATTCCTTCACATTGTGTTGATAATTGATGTTAATTTTTGAACGTTTTCAACTAAATTCTTGCATATTGTACCTTTAATTAAGCGTTAATCAATAGTCATTTGATGTTAGGAGAGAATTTAATGCTTTATTAATCATTTATTAAAGAATTTAAAAGGTTTATAAAAATCAGTTGCAACTTTATAACCATCATACAAATATTGTTTATAGATTGACAACACAATATTTATACACCATTTGCTGAGCAAATGTTTATTGTACATTTTTATAATACTGAAAAAAACACTCACTTGATCAGAAGAGAAAGGTCTTCATTTATGGATTTTTTAGGCCAAAACAAACTAAATAAAGAAACTCCCTTCATTTTTATGACTGAATAAACAAAGTGAATTTAAAGGACAACACAATTTCATACTGTTTTACTTTGTTAATATTTGCCGGACCCTGCCACCTTTCTACCTTCAAACAATGTCATGGGAATCTATTTTTTCTTTATTGATGATGGTTATTACAACATTTTTTAAACATTATTTACTTTTTATGGAATTTGTAAATAATAAATAAAACATAACCAGACTTATCTGTGACAGGCTCCCCTGTATAAATCCTTTGGTCCATACATGGCCTCTTTAGTTGCTGTGCATGTAAAATGTTAAAAAAATAAATACATTAAGACGACAAGCATGATTCATCCATTTTCCTGAGTGTTGGTCACACGCAGCTTTAACGTTACTTTGAAGAGTCACAAACTATTTTAACATCTGCTTTGGTTGCAAACACTGACAGAACAACAGACACACACACACACACACACACACACACACACACATACACAGTCGTGTTTGATGTAGAAGCAGGAAGTTTATCCAGTTCTTGAAATCATAAAGCGTGTTATCAGGCTTCAACTGCTATGTAAAAATGTATGTAAAACAGATTAGTTCAGACGGCATTCTGTATGCAAAGTGGCAGCTATAAAGACAGTCACCTGAACTCAGTGGGGAGAGGAAACGTGTAAATGATCTAATAAACTTGTTCAGCTCAGCCAGTCTGCTGATACGACAGTCACTCTCTCTGACACACACACACACACACAAACACACACTAATGAGTCAGACATTCCGTGCATATAAAATACGCTGCTCTTTCTCACAAATGTTTGATAAGCTAGATCATTGTGTTGAAGTTTCTGTGGTATGTTGCATGCTGCTGTTTGCCAGCGAAACACTTTGACTTTCACTTTAAAAGAGGGAAAAGTTTTATGTTTTCCCAGAGAAAGAGGAATGACAGAAATACTTGAAACTCTGAGGCGTTTTAAAATAGACACGCTCTAACTGCAGCAGCTTTCAGTATGTTATCTGGTATGTGTTGATATCACTGTTGTTCACGTCTGAAGAATCTGTGGTTAGTGCTCGTCTGAGATCTCGAGGCACAGTTTGGCAAACCACAAAATTCCTCTGAATCCCCCCCCCTTGCCAAATGTATTAACCACTCTGAACAAAGCAAATCGTAAACTAGTCGGAAATGTAACATGAAGTTAAAACAGAGACAGGCAGGAACTCATTATCTCGACTATGATTTTTGCGTCATGGCTCAATGCTATTAAACCTTATAAAAGCTCATGCCACACCTGAGCTGTGGGAAAACACCTTTCTCATAAATCCAAAGACAAAAGAGGGGGAAAAAAGATCTTTTACCTGCCAACTTTACTACTTATTCAATATTTACAAAAGACCTGAAAAGCAGTTTAACTGTGGGAGGCTGGTGACACGCCCCACCCAAAGAGCCGCACCATGTGGCCCATTCATAAAGCCAGTGAGCCCAACCCTGGAGCTGCATCTCAAGGCCTCGAGCTGCATGAGGAGGCCCGGTCACACAGCCTGCGTTCCACACCCTGGAGCTGCATCGGAGGAACTGCTTACATGGTCCAGCGGGACCAGTCTGCAAACACGCAGACACACCTTATCTGTAGCTGCGTTTCTGCCAGACGCTGAACAGGCGCTCGCAGATAAAGCAGCAAAGGCTCAGGTCCTGTTGAACTAACACCAAGGAACTTTAAAATACATCTCCTCACATCCTACATTCACAACAAACACTGTTAACAATTGCTTAGCGTGGTCGCGGGGCTAAAATGTCCGCACTAACTTGTGTGTTTAACTCAGTAAATACACACAGCTGTAAGCGTCCAGTGCAGCTCGCGAACAATGCTGGCAGCTCCACACCTTCAGCACAAGGGACACATTAAGAGAAATAGTAGGAGGAACTGGCCCACTCACTCTACAGTCCAGTCCCAAGCGAATGCGTGTGTGTGTGTGAGTGTTTAATGTAAAATGTCCTCATCTTTAAGAGTGGGATGAAAATATTGTTGCAAGTCACAATGGATTGCAACACGACTGCAACGTCTTAAAGTTCAGGATGTTAGATTTACAAATACAGGATTGGGATCCATTTTCAAACACTGAACATGAATAAGCATCTCAGGAAATGTCACAATGGTCAGTTCTGCCAAAAGTTCATGTTTGGTCCTAATGCTGGAAGGAGCTTTAGCATATGTACTGGGCATCTCAACTCTTTACGCTACCTTAAAAAGTGTCAAGCACGATGATGACTCATGCCTTCGGCCATCAAATGTTTGGGTTTTTTTGCTTGCATTATGCAGGTTTCACAGATGGAGATGATGTTTCAGATGCAAACACAGAGACGCCACGCTCGCTCGCTGGCATGTTCCATTGCTCAACCTGTTGATCAGGCTCATTCCCAAAGGGCCTGAAAGCTAATTTCACTATGGGCTGTTTCTGTCAGAAGCGGCACCAAGCGCAGGCGGCGTTGTCTGCCAACTGCTCCGAGCCAAATGGATACGTTTATTTTGAAAAAAAGTTCCACAAGCTGGGCATAATGGAAACATAAATCATGCACGAACTACATGTGCAAGTTTGTGCAAATCTGCACATGAACTGAAACAGCAGAAACAGCCGAACAAGTGAGAAGGGTAACTTATTTTTGCCGTTATGAAACCGAGATGTTGATAATGATGTGGGTGAAAGGCTGAACTGACAACGAGCAGTTGCCACAGGATGAACTTCAGTGTCCGTCTGAGTTTTGCAAGACTATGAAATCTCTAATTTCAACAGCGATCCCTATGGTCATCAGCGACATATGACCCCAATACCACACTTAGTCGCTGGTATGGTTGGTTGCGAACGCACACACACACACATACAGACATGTTTTCCACACACGCATACACAGGACGACCCTCTACTCTCTTTGGCGATCACTCCCTCTTTGCAATCCCTCGTTTTTTTTTTTCCGATGGCCGTCGTGAGTAGCAGACGGTTTTGCCATCCCGCTCCCAAAATAGCCACCCGTTAGCACAGCCAGGTCAGATGGTTTTGAAACATCCATGGCAAACGGTGCTAAAGTGGAGGGGTGGAGGGGTGGAGGGGCCAACAAGTGTGTGACCACCTTTTGGAGAGCTCCAGAGAGGCAGTCATGGGTGGGCCTCAAGTGGAGGTTTCTTTCACACTTGGGTGACAATGAGTGCTGGGGAACAAAAGGAGGGGCGTCTAAGAAAGACGGGTGATGTGCGCGCCTGTGTACGTGCGCGTTTGCAAGCAACAGGTGGATTCAATTTGATTCATAGCATTTTAACAGTCAGGACTTCGTCACATCGGGGATTGCTTTCCATATGTTATGAGCAAATCAGCATCCACTTCAGCACAACTAAGTGTGGCGCACATCTGTTTTACAAACATTACAGTAGCCTCGAACCCTTCATCCTTATGTCCGTTTCTTTTCACAGTTAGCTCTTACTATATTGTTCACAGTATTTACAGTACCTTTCATTCGGTATAATAGTGCTTTTGATCATTTTGTTAATCACCTCCATGAGTAACCATAAGTAAGATAAATGGTTATTTTTCTAAACAATTATTTTATTTTTGGGGAGACTGAGCAGCACATTACAGCCTCATTGCTCATAAACTTAAAGGTGCTTTTTCTCCATCTTATGGGCCAGCTAAGCTAGCTGACTGGCTAACCTCGCTATTGAGGTGATTATTGTTGTGACTGCGTGGTGGCTGTTTTTTTTTTTTTTCTTTCTGTGCTTTATGTTTCAGAGGTGCTTGGTGAGGCCTGGCAGGGTTTGGCTGCTGGTCGGAGCTGTGCCGGTCCACACACCTGCAGCACACAGAGTATATTTAGCACCTGCTCTTATACCCAGACCTCCCCTCTGCACAGTGCCAGATAATTGTGGCCAGCTCCAGTTGTACCTAATCGCTCTGTGTCTCCAGAGTTTATTTATTTGGGAAGCCTTCTTTTGTTGACTTGCCAGAACTTTAATCCTGCCTTCTTCCTCTTTCAGTGTGACCAGAGCTTTCCTGTGGACCAGCTCCTCAACCACTCGCCACCCAGCCTCCTGCACCTCTGCCCCCCTCTCACAACCCCCGACTGCCTGAGCCAGCCTCCTGCTTGACCACGAGTCTCGACCTGTACCACAGTGGGAGCCACTGTCTCTTCCTACCAGCAAACTCCTTTGTTTGATCAGTAAATTCACCTTTCAAGTCACTACCTGTTTGGCGTCACTTTTGGGTCCACCTGTTCAAAACTACAATTGTTACAATTATCAAAAATAATCAACCTATTTAAAATAACATACATTAAATTAATTAATTAAATACAATAATAAATTAATGCAATTTGTTACTGTTACAGTTAAAGTAACTCACTTATGAAAAGCACTGTGATCACTGAGGTTGGAGGCGAAGGTAACATTTGGCTGCTGTCAGGAAATAAACAGCAGAGCCTGACTGATAATTGATTTTTGGGGCCGATGTCGACATGACACCTAACATCAATTTATATCGACCTTCATTCTTTTATAAGTAAAATATATACCTAAATAATTTTTTTTGCAACGATCGCTCAAATTATATGGGTAAGGAACACATACAAATACAGGATATTTTTTTTTATAGTTTAACAATAAGCTTTATTGTCCCAAAATCAGTACACTGAAACAACAAACTTCGCTGGGAATTAAACAATTAGAAATTGACCAAAGCATCTTTGTCTGCATTATATTCTCAAAATTTATTTATATTTGCGGATAATTGCCAAAGTATATGCTGCTACCAATAGACCTGTGATAGACTAATACCGGTCGGGCTCTGGTGAACAGGCGTGCAGTTCTGAAAACAAATGACCTGACCCTACAATGTGCAAGTAGACATTTGCCATTAAACATTTTAACCTTTGTGATTTATGTTTTCTATTACCAAAACAAATGTACCAGTGCAACAGAGCAGTCATCTACCTTTCCCATGACTCGGTTTCATGCGTATACATGATATTCACTAACACCTGATATTCATGGCGGTGTAATTTTTGCTGTCTGCACCTGAACTTGCTGCTGCACTTTTGTCAAGCAGTGAGATGGTTTTAACCCACTTTGGTCTAAGGGCTCAAGAGGAAAGGGGTTCCTAAAAGGCCAGAAATATTGAATTCACAATATAAGATCTTCTTTTAATGACCCATATATGAGCCACACAACATACTGTTGGTTCTGTTCTAAGGTTATAGTTGTTAGTGTTAGAGATTTTATTCTGAGATTTTCTTATTTCAGGAATGGAACCTGGATGTTCCAGGTTCACTTTAGCTCTCTGGGTAAAATACAAGTATGTGCAAGTAATTGAGGATTTTTTGTTTTTCCTCACCACAAATTGATCTCTTCATCAGACACACCTGTCACTAAGTCTTCCAGGTGTGCAAAAACTTTGCAGCAATTGTAACACATCTCTAAAAAGTCGGGGAAAACGTGAGGTAAAAGCACTTACGACTTTGTTTGTTAAAGCATCGACACTTGTAAACAAATAACTGCAAACGTTGGTTTCCTAGAGACAGAACCAATACCATCATTCTGGTTCCATTTGTTTGTGTTTTGACAGGGTAATCAGAACCATGACAAAAGGGATTATGAATGTCAACTCAATAACATTTTGCTGACAAATTTATAGGCAGTAGTGAGTAATCACATGCACCATCTGGTTTGACTGATGTTACGTATCTGAGGTACTTTTTTTGTGCCGTGCCAGCACGCACAATCTGCGGAGGAGTTGGCCCAAACTTAAAATGATCTGAGGGCCAGGCAAACCATAAGATAGAACTCTTCTTCCTCTGTGTGTGTCCCTTTCGCAGGCAGGCGTTCGGCTTATTGATTCATCAGAGAAGTAGGCCGAAGCTTGACACAGCAACCCAACATGCAGTCTCCTAATGACTTAACCACATCAACTCTTTTTCTTCTGCGCTGTTCACCCTCCCTCAATCTCTGCCTCCAGGCACCAACCGTGGCTACAGCGTGGTGAGTCACGTTGGAACAAAAAGCCCTATTCAAAACACACACACACACACACACACACACACACACACACAAATCACACTGATCAACTCTAGCCAGCCTGCCTCTTAATAAAAACTCCCTCTCTTCTTCAGTTACCCCCCTCCATCCCGCCCTCTCAATCTCCAGGCAGAACCAGAGTGCAATGGCTGCGGTGAGACCAGATCAAGCCAATCCAGTTGCCAGGCGAGTCTAGAGTCACCACCATGCTGGTGCTGCTCCCAGAAACCACATCACATGGCCTGCTGCCTGTGTGTGTGTGTGTGTGTGTGTGTGTGTGAGGCCAAGAAAAGAAAGCAGGACTTAAAGATAAAAAACATACGAGCAAACCAAATCTATTTTGAAGTACTATGACTTCCTTCCTCAAACAAGGCCTCAGTAGCCTTTTTTTGTCCCACATGACACACCATCACGGTCACTCACTGGCCTTTTGACAGACCTACGCTCAGTTCTGCAACTCACCAGAGTAAGAAAACGGAAGAAAAGGCCTGAGCGCTTTTTAAAATATTGTTTTATTTTTTTTTCCCACTTTGGCAAAATTTGATTAGCTGCCCCAAAATGTATTTGTAATGGTTGATTTCTTCTGTTTGTTTGTTTTTTTATAGTGTATATTATCCTAAATTGACCTGCAAGTGCAACAGAATGAAAATGATGAACTCATTGGAAAAAACAAAGTTGAAACATGTGCATATGTTAATGTCAGTTATTTGAGCAATTTCTACTAAGAGTCAGGAGTATTCATATGCAAAATGGCCCATTTCATACTGTTATATATTATATTGATTACTTATTGAATCATTAACTTGGAAGCATCATTTGAAAGGTGTGGCTTGTTAAGTGAAGCTCTCAAATAATAGTGGAGAAAAAAACTACAGTATAATCCTGAGCATAAACTAGCATGAATTGAATGTCCATCTAAAGTATCTGAAGTGATAGAGTTAAAAAAAAAAGCATACTTACTCTCTGCCACTGCCTAATGAACATCTGCATGACATCTTAAACTGCCAAAAAACAATAAGAAACTGTCTATTTTAAGAAGTAGTTTCAGTAATTCGTGTGCAGGCCTGCACTGTGTTCTGTAATGTGCTACTTAAAGGGATTATTGGGATCTTCAGTACATCATCTGAAGTCATTCATCATGACAACAGTATAAAACATGTTTTCTCTAGGCGCTGTGCCAGTATTCACACCAGCAGTCTACATAGGAGGAATCTCACTGCAGGTCACAGAGTTTGAGTCACACACTAGTGTGTGTGCCGTGTATAGACTGTGATAATAGGTTCATAAGGAGTAAGGTCATGAGGTGCTAGTTCACTGGCAGCTTTATGGCCTTTTGATCTCATGATGGTCCAGATCTTGAACGTCCTTTAACAGTTTTGCAAGCTTCTTTTCAAGCAGGAATTATGGCAGATGTGTTTGTTAAATGTTAATCTCAACATTTGAGTGTAATTGTAACTTTTGCCTCTTGCTGCTCAGTTTTTGACTCTTAGTCCAGCAGACTGTACCTCTGATCCATACATGAACAATATTTTGCATTCTTCCTTAGGACTTACTTTACACAGAGAAAAAATGTTTCCCCAACTCAAAATCCTCAAAGATAAGTTCATTTACGTTCCTTGTATTGGTCATGTGACCATCTCCTGACATTTTGGAAAAAGGTGCATTTTAATGTTTGCATGTTGGAAACCATACATACTGGCTCTTCTGCTTCTGTAGAAACTGACTCCTGATCTTTTTTTCTCTCTCTCTTTCAAGGTTATTTCATATACTGCAGTGCCTGTTATTGGTTTAAGGTTTAGGTTTTATTCTTCTGTTGGTTTTAATAATGATGTTGAAGGGTGTCTGTGTGTTTGTTTATTTTTTAAGAAACATTTTTTTTTTTTAAAACAACTAAAAGTCTGTTCCCATGAGTAACAGCAATGACATTTGGCCGTAGTTAAAGACCTCTCAAAGAAATACCTTCCGTTTGAGTTCAGTTGAGCTAATTTGCCTGGAAAAGCTTCCCTCTGATCCTGATTGTTCTCTCCGGGCATTGGGGGGTTGAGTTCCTTACATCCATTCCAGCAAGGTGACTGTCTGTGCATGTTCTCTCGCTACCTCCCGTCACAAAAAAACATACATACCCCCACTGAACAATTAACCCTGGCCGATATACATCTACTCTTATACGGGCCAAATGCTGCACATAATCATGCTAAATATATAAGAGCATTTCATTTAAAGTCAAGTATCTGCATGTGAAGTGTCAAGTTTCCCTACAGCAGTTTAGCATTCTGCAGATCAAATTCCCATAATTTACATTAGTTATATAGTTGTGACTCAGCTCAATGAACTGTGGCACCATAGCCAAACATATATTTACATTGGCTAAGCCCCTGTGTATGCACAACCTTACAATCACGATCTAGGTTATACAGTTACGGACATGAATAGCGTGCCAGTACATTTTACCTCATGATGTTTCTTGCCTGGGGCGACTACCTTTCACTGTTAGCAGATCTTTTTCAGAAATGAAACGTTCAATCCCTGGAGATCTTCCTTGGGAAAATGTAAGCTTAATGTTGTAGATGGAATTAAAAATGTATGTGCCGGGAGTGTGTGTTCTTATGTAATACAGTCCAGATGTTACTACGAGGTTTTTTGGTCAAAAAAGCTCACGTCTTCGGCCATGGTGTGTGCGGCTGAGCTTATGCTGCCTTCAAATGGGATCGTGTTTACCTTATTCATGAGAAGAGTCTGTAGCAATAACGTTGGCGTTATTGTTAATGTTTGTAGTTTCAGTAATTTTTATACTTTCAAAATATGTCAGAGGAGCGTGTTTGTATTCCCAAATGGCCCCATCTTTGCTAATTTGGTGGCCTCAGTTGAGTCTTTTGATACCTATGTTTCCGTTGCCTGGAACCGGTGCTCTTAAGACTTGAATGCCAAACATATGGTGCTAGTGCTTTCACGCAAGTCTTTCCACTTAGCACTCATCTTGGCAGCTATTTCAGGCTAACAAGACCAGGCCCCTATCTAAATGAATGGGGAGTGAGCCATAACTTTATTTTCAATGGCCACCAGGACACAAAAGAAGAACTTTCAGTGACTTTCCCCAGAGTAAGGTTTAAAACATTACACTGATACTATACATGCACACATTTTCACGACATCAACGCCAACGACATCTATTTCTTCATTTCAATCCAGCGTGCCGTGACTTGGTCAATACAGAATGCAACTGGCTTTTGGGATAAAGGAGATATGTGTCCTACGACTGCCATCCTTGATGTAACTGACTTCTCTGTTCAAATGCCTTAAGTGATTTGTCTGCTTTCTTACAGTGTCCCTGGTATGACTTCCCATGTTGGAAGCACAAGCTCACATGTTCAGTTTGAAGGCAGAATTCAACACTGCAGAGCAGTGCTTTCAGCTAAATGCTAACTTTAGCACACTAACACCCTCACAGTGACAATGCTAACATGTTTATATTTAGCAGGTAATGTTTACCATCTTAGTTTAGTGTTTTGGCATGCTAACATTTGCTTCATGGACCTAAAATGCACCCCTGAAGGTGTCGGGGATGACATTAGTATTGAGCCCAGGGCTCTAGAATAATTTTTTACACTGGTGCGCCTCTTTTTCATTTAGGTGCACCAACACATAATTGAGGTGCACCGAGTTATACATCTAATTTTAAGTTCTGATTGTAACCATTTATAAAGTTTCAGATGTTCCTCTTCATTTAAATGACAGTAAACTCAATTGTGCTGATATATTTAGTGCTGGAGAAACTCAAATAGATAAATCAAGAGAGAGAGAGAGAGAGAGAGAGAGAGAGAGAGAGAGATATTTATACAAATATTTCATAGTCTAAATTTCATAAATCTGACCTGCTGAATATCAAGCCAATGAAAATGTTAAGTCGCACTTGGCAGATTTAAAGGCACATGTCGACCAAAATAGTTGCACCTGTAGTCATAATAAGTGTTGGACGGTCTTAAATTTTGACCTGGGTTGGCACAAGAGGAAATCTGAGTAATTCATAGTCTTTAACAATTCATCAATGTTAAATTACTCTTCCATTTGACAGTTGAGACATTCCACTAGACCACAAATTTGAATCTCGGGGTGATGCTGGAAGAAAAGTCAAGAGATCGCCAAGATCAATAGAATTCAACATCTGAGAACCATGAACATCTTTACAAAATTTCATGCCACACAATGTAAAAATTGTTGAGATATTTCAGTTTGAGGCAAAGTGTTGGACCATCGACATGAAGAGAGGCTGACATACCAACACTGCCATCCCCAAAGCCATGCTAACAAGACAACACGTTTTCATTGTTTCTGTGAACTGAATAAATGACCAGCTTGTTGCTGAGGAGACCTATGGTTAGCGCTGGAGTAAATATGTATACACAGTATAATGGCAGCACAGCACTGTTTGACTATGGCTGGTGATCAGCAAACAGAGAGACCGTGGTTGACTTTACACATTTTCAACATATTTTTCCTTGTGGACCCCAGACAGATTTTTCAGACCATTGTGTTAGCTTATCTTCAGCATGAGTTGCATCATTTTGGGGTAATGTACTATACAAGTGATGCAACTCTCTCCGTTGGTATGAAAAAAAGACATATCTACAGGCTACAGTGTATTCAATCCTTACATAGCACGGGATACAGGAAGGCTTTGAGTCTCTTAAAAGCAAAGGCGATAGTTTTACATGCCAATTTTCTCTGAATATTCAAGGCACATTTTAATCTTCCCTTAACTCTCAACTGGGTCCTGACCCAGATTTAGAAAAAAAAAGCCTGTAGGGGACTGTGTAGACCTACAGCATGCTGTACAATGTGTGTGTGTGTGTGTGTAATGCTGGCAGGATAGGGTGTGGTGAGAACAGCAGCCATGATGGAGAATACTAATAAGAAAGAGAGCTTGGAAAGCAAAGATGACTCAGTGTCATAACCCCAGACTGTATCTGACTAAAAAGGGCGGGGGTGAAAACCTGTCTCCTGACGCCCACCTTCCATCCATCCGCCCTTCCCCAGACAGGGTGAGGAGGAGACCAGAGGGTGGTGGACTTTACCAAACCTCGCACCAACCCAGATTCAGAACAAGCCTGCACCGACCGAGTGTGAGTCACAAAGGAATTTCCCTGACACATTTTTTAACCAAAGACAGTCTTTCTTACTTTCAGCTTCCTATTGGAGATGTGTGGCATCAAGTAATCTAGGTCATGTGCACAATGGCCTGCAAGTTTCAGCTTCACCTTAATCAACATCAGCAACCACCTAAATATGTGTAAATCTGTTTCCACTTGTTTCTTAATGATAATGGAACTAGCTTTTATTAAAATTAGAGAATGTCTGTGATAATCACTGGTGGTTCTTTTGGTCTCATTCCACTGAATGTTTTTTGCTTCCCTTCCATCTTTTCCCAGACCTGACATACGCTAACCTCAGTGGAATCCAGATGGAAGCAACATGTGAGCCTTAACAAGCCAATGTGGAGTCTGATTGACAAGACAACCTGTGTTTGTCTTCTTGTCCATCTGGCAGATGTACAAGACAGATAACTGCCTGAATTGGAAAGAAGAGAGGAGATGCAATACCTGCAGCTGGACTGTTTGATTTTGATTTTTTTTTATATCAATATGAGAGGGAGATAAGAATAGAAGTGTGTATCAGAGAGGAAGAGAGAGCCCGAGATGGATCGAGGATGTGCAAGTGCGTGTCAGTGTGTGTGTGCATGATTACAGGCTGAAGGGCACGGAGTTGAGGTGGTGTTTGATGCTAGTCTCAGTGGCAGGCTTCAAACAAACTGTCGCTTTGCTGCTGTCTAACTTGTGCATACACACCGGTCCAAACACCCACACATATACATATGCAAACGCACACACTGACACTCTGTAGCTGTCTTCCGCTGCTTCTCACACAGGGACTTCTACCAGCAACGGGGCCAACCATACCCAACCCCTCCAAGTGAGCTGCGTCATGTACAAATGCATGTGCAGCAGTTCCACACAGTTAATCAGTTTACACAAAAAAATAAACGTATTTCCTGTGGAACAAACGTACAAAAGTGCATTGTAAAGAACGGTCACAGATGCTTATTGTATATACATACATATATATACACAGTATAAACACAGTATATATATATATATATATATATATATATATATATATATATATATATATATATATATATATATATATATATATATATATATATATATATACATGGAACAACTGTGTGTAATTATACATACACTCAAGTAAATAGATAAAGAAGTGAGTATATTCTCTTCCTCACGTACACACATTTAAACAGCACACAAAGTCCAGGGGGGATCTTGCTCCTTCCTTTACACGGGCCATTTCCTTAAACAGATTTATCACCAGTGTTACACAAGCCATTCGATTAGCTCTACACATGACTGTATGCGTGTGTGTGTGTGGCCTTTGTAAGTAAGAGACCAAGGGAGCTTCTGTGATAGTGTCTCTGTGTGTATTTTCCTGAGTGTGTGTGTGTGCCTGTGTATCAGGAGGCTGTAGGCTCAAGCTATTAAGATCAGTATAGCCGTTAGATAAGTGATCTGAAGGATGACACTACAGAGCCGAGAACAAAGCAGATGCTATTGCAGAGGAGAAACTGTGCAGGGCCAACATGCAAGCCCTGAGGGACCCCCACCCCCCCACCCCACAATGCTAGCTTTAGAGTGGCTATTGTAGCTGGCCAAATATATTAGAGCCAACAGTTAAAACTTAATATACTATAAAGCGCTGCCAAGAAAATCTGCTGTGCTATTATCAACACATTTAACCATCTGTGTGAAGTGCGCTCCATTACTATATTTTGGGGCATTTTGTCTCAATTTCTTAGTCATAGAGTTGAATTCCCTTCCCCAGACAAGGGAATGTGGCAATGAGTTGATATTCCTGACAGAAACTATCAGGGACTTTTGGTTTATGTCGTGTGAGAGATCTTTGGCACGAAGACAGCGTGCTATGAATAAAGAAGGAAAAGGAATGATAAAGCAGAGCAGAATTAATAAATAAACAGAGACAAAGAAGGCAAGATCATAAAAGATTACTCACAAAGTCATTCTTATTAGAGACACAACTCAAGTGTGTGTCAGCGTCTTCAAAGACCAACAGTTGGGAGTGATGGTGACAGATAAATAATCTGAAGAGTATGGAGAGTGAGATAAAGCCAAAGAAACCAAAATAAGAGGACAGAGGTGGCGACAGACTGATGGACGAGGAAAGGGTCTCCACAAAAAACACATCGAAGACAAACAAGAGCAGAAACTATGCATTGTCAGAGGTACACACACATACCTTCACACCACCAATGGTACACACAGTCCCAATTCTTAAAAATACCTCACTGAGAAAAGCCAAATTTGGAAGGCCGACTGGACAGAAATATGCCAAAGCTACCATTTGAAAGTTCTGGAGCTTCATGATGACACATAAAGTCTGAATGGAAGAGCCAAGTGGTCAGACAAGAAACAACAAGAATGATAAGTCATCCAGAAAAAACGTTTGTGAGTCACTCTGCAAAATAATTTAAAATCCGGCTGGCATTCAGTAAATCTGTTTAAATAATTATCCACATCACATTCAAACTGCTTCAGCTATATTATTCATTTCATATGAGTACGTACTTTGTTTATTGCATTGTATTTTTTGGTGTTTAAACTGTTATACGTACTTATCCCTGTTTATTCTGAAAAAAAAACAAAACTACAAATAACACATTTGATTGCCACTGTTATAATTTCACCTCTAATTATGTTGTTGATTATAAAAAATATTAAATAAATGTGTTCCTTTAATATCATAACACCCATGAACCCTTTCTGGAAGAAAGAAAGAACTTTCCATCTCATGTAGAGAAACAGCACTGATGACTTTTTACTTACTTAAATACTGAACGACCATAATATGTTGACCATTTTGGTCTGTCGAGGAGAGAAAACACATTTTATTGCTTATATAAATAAAATGTAAAAATGTGTTGTATGTGATGACGTGATGAGAATAACTGATCTGTTCATTCTGATTAATTTGTGAAAATAAAATGGAGACTTGTATCTGATAACACACAGTGTTAAGCTTCTTAAACAGTGAAATTGATTTGGACCCAGTTTACATATTATTAAGTATCACTTTTTTAAAAATTTATTTTCTGATCTTTGCTATTTGAATTTAATGTGTCTATTAAACT